>NW_024092227.1:0-16860 GCF_014356525.2 Nilaparvata lugens | reverse complement strand
TTACAATGTAAGTTTCAAAATAGAGATGCTCCCCATTTATTAATGGAGTCACTTTTACTCCCTAGGGAGTTTTTCTGTTTTTTACTACCGAGAGCGAAAAAGTGACACTTTAGTATTAGGTTTCAGGGAGTAAAGTAAGTACTTTAGACAGTAGGTGGAGGAAATATCAATTTTCATAATTTAGTTTATCGATTTCAAACTAAGCGAATAACGCAATGCCCTCACAAACACAGGCTTAAGCCTACATGTGAGTCTCTCACAACGTAAGGGTATATATAAATATACTGTAACTGTACTGTATTATTTGTAAATTGTGCGAATAAATTGATTTGATTTGATTTTGATATTTTCTTGGAGAATGAAATAACATAATTCGAGATCCAACGTGTTACCAAGTCTATATTACAATTCATCATTTTTAATTAGTATGAACAGTTAAACTGCGTACACATATTCGCGCTTCCAACCCGCACCGAGCACGCTCCTCCCTCATACCGCCCTCGTACCACTATCGAACCACAGTCGCTCCGCCCACGCACCCATCATGAACGTTACGGAAGATGTTAGATCTTCTCGCGTTCCCCGGTCGAACCACTGTTGCTCCCCGGTCAATCATCAATCGCTCTGCTGGAGTGACGTTCGGTTGCGGAGCAGAGCGAAAGTCTGTAGGCACCTTTAATATTACCAGTCATCTGATATACCTGTATCATCTATTTTCTAATGAACGCAGTGGCATGGCAGTGAATAAGAAACGTTATTCTCCTACAGAAAAGTAGAAATATAATCAATTAACAAAATGTTCTATCTCAATTACGAAAATCTATTATTGAATCATTGGAAAAGACATCTTCTTGGCGAATGAATAAATACAATTCACCTTCTTTAATAAGTATGAACAAAAGATATTATATCTGATATACCGGTATCAGATATCTTCTATACAACGCAGTGGCAAGGTAGGCAATCAGCAAAGCTGTATTCCAACAGAAAAGTAGAAATATAATCAATTAACAATTTTTTCCTACAGTTATGTTGAAAAGTGGCCATTGCTGCACTGATTACAGAACGCAAAGAATCACTTTTCCGCTCTAGTGCGGGAATAGTATATTTCGCACCTAGGGCCGAAAATGAGATATTTCCGGCTCGAAATCGGTTTTTAAGATTGAAAAGATTGAGAGCCGGAAATACATTTTTGCCCATGGTGCGAACGCTATTTTTCGCCACACAAAAAAAAAACTTCCCAATATATAAGAAATTAAAAATAAATAAATTCAAACAGCCTATTTTGTTAGTTTGAATCTTGGTTATGACAACATTCACTGTCAATTAATTTTAATATTACATTAATAATTTACAATAGTGACAATATTTTTATACTATTAATATTTCGAATAATTGTTTGATTTTTATAGCTCGCGCTTTGCGCCTGGTGCAATATCTCATGGATAGATGGATGAATAGAATTTTCATTACTATTTTGAAATAATGTGATTAAAAAATTAATATTGCATATTTCACAGTTTTGTCTCAAAATATATCTAAAAATTGATTGAATTTAAATTACGGTAACTAATATAAAAAATAGCTAATAAAAGTCGAAATTCATCGACAAAAAAAAATGTCACTGACCGAGGTTCGAACCTAGATCATGTTTGTAATTCACTGACTTTGAGTTCTGATGTAAAGCGCCTTAACGCTCTCGGCCATTGCATGTCTTTTGATCGAAGAGGCTGTAAGTCAGGTAACGTATGTAGGCTACTATAATATAGTGTAGCCTATAGCGGCAAACTTGAAGCCGTATGCCGGCATTTTCAAACAAAATATTGCTCTGAAAATAGTTAAATCATAGAGAAAACATTCGAAGATTCAATCTTGAGTGGGCCTAATGTTTTCTCTATATGGTTTGATATTGAAGAAAAATTATCTAAAAGTTTTAATAGTGAATTACGGAAAAATTACTAGGAATTTTTCAGTCAAGGCTGAGTTTCCAGTAGGCTTACCTTAAACTTTAGATCTCTGCTGTATTTTCCTATTATTATTGTTCATTGTATTGCATTAAGAAGTGGAATTCGATAATAAAAAAGAAACAATTATTACTCTACCTCACTTTTAAATATTGATACAATTATTGTACTTTGATTTCAAATTCGATTCTTCACTTTTAAAGACTTGCGATTTTTACCTTTCTGACAATGGACAATGCAGCCACATTATATTGTTGAGGCTATGGAGATATCATCGTATTCTATTGTTTGATATCAAAAAACACAATAATAAATATTAATTATGAAACAGTAATTCATAAAATATATTATAGACATGATACCGTGATTCACGATACATAATTATATAGATTATTACAGTCGTTATGAGATTATCTCTATGATTTTTGTGAGATCGGACACGAAGCTGTTATTCAAGGTTTTTACAGCCCTAGGGCCGTAAAGTTTTACCGGCCTGGTCGGAAAACAATCACTTTCGGCCTCCATATGACGCACGTAAACCAGCTCATTACATCCAAGTGTGGCGAAATAGTATATTTCGCCTAGGGCCGAAAATGGGACTTTTCTGGCTCGAAATCGGTTTTCAAGTCCGAGGCCGTAGGCGAGGACAAGAAAGATTGAGAGCCGGAAAAACATTTTGCCCATGGTGAGAACGTTATTTTTCGCCACACAGGAAAATAAACAATATATATATGAGAATAATTGTCTTGGTCTTGGCTTCCTAAGTCAGCTGTCTACATCAATGAACATTTGTCTCCGATAAATAAACAATTGCTTGGAAAGGCCAAAGACTCAGGAAAAATGGCAAGCTTACTTACGTCTGGGTAAAGAGTGGAAATATTTGTGAGAAAGGATGCGGCGTCTCCGGCTAAACAAATAGTGCGTGAATCCTCACTAAAAAATTTCATCCAGGGTGAGGCAGGTCAAAAGCGGAACTGAAATTACTCTAATACGAAGTCACAAAAGCTTAAAGTGTTGTAACTATTATTTTTCTTCTATTGACTTTATCATCAGATCATTCAAAATTAACTTTTGGTTACAACTCAGTTCCTGGAAGTGTATGATGATGACATTTTTTTTCTCAATGCCATTAAGTTCAGGACATTATTCATGTTTTTGTTTCATGTTAAATAACTTAACTTCAATAAGATATATTTCTATCATATAAAGAGCAGAAAAAGCTGAAAAGTTTTTATTCATTCTATTCACTATATTTATTTCTTTTTTGGCATTCATATTTGGTATCGATTTATGATGTTTTGTGCGAATATTCACTTAATATCAATTATGTGGAGAATACTTAATGGTAGCCTAATTTACTTTGAAATTAATCCATAAGATGCGTTTTTTTTCTGAAGAGCCCAGTTCAAGTGACGTATTCTAAATTAATAATTTAATTTGCTTATTTGAACTGATTAATGAGTTGATAAGCCATGTTAAGATTAATCAAAACAATTAATGAACCTTATTATTTGAATATTAGTTAACGACTATATAACGAATCTCTTATTATTTGAAAATTAGTTACGACTATATAAATCGAATCTCTTTATTCCTTATTCTAAATGGTAGGTTCCATCACACAGGTTTGAGGAATATATTGTTTTTTATGTTTATTTTTTTCTTGGTGTTGCGTGAGTGTGTGTGTGAGTTTTCCAATGAGGGTTTTTGAATTTAGCTTTTTTACCAGATTTTCCACCAATTCTCTAAAATACGAGTACACATTTTCACTCATGATGAATAATGAAGAAGATAACTGTGTGCTATGAATAGTATTGATGAAGTTAATCTCTCTCTCTATTCCACAAAGTAATAATTTGACAATTCTTCATCAAAACATACAAGGCATAAGCAGTAATTTTGATAAATTGTAACTTATTAGCTGTTGGAATGTAAGGCCTGCAATAGTTGTGTTATCTGAAGTGTGGTTGGATACAGATGATCAGGTATCGCATTATTTTATTGAAGGATATGAATTTTATTCACATATTTCTACTTTTACTAGAGCCACTGTATTGTATTTTATTATTCCAGCAAACTAGTTGATTTCAGTTGTAATTTGACCGACTGTGATTGAGCGGTGCGGATGTACTGTATCTACAGTGCGCCTTATCAATTACAATTTCAATCTGATTTGTCTTTATCGATGGCATGGCTTTGACTGTGATAGATTTCTTTCAAGTCTTGACTCAGTTGTAGCTCGTTCAACAACCTGCGATACTGTCTTGATAGGAGACGTCAATATCAATATTCTTCAATGATGATAATAAAGTTGACAGCTACTTAGAAATTCTCAGTTGTTATGGCTTTGAACCAGTAATCAACATACCTACCAGAGTAACTGAAACAACGGCAACTCTAATTGACCATGTCTTTATTAGATCGCGGACCTTCACAATTTTGTTAGGGGCGCAGTAATTGAAACCTTAATAGGTGATCATAGAGCTGTGTCCCTGACTCTCCGATCAAATACCGTAAGATATAACGATAATTCAAATAGTAATAAATTTAAAAAGATTTTCATAGTCTTAATAACATGCTGATGTCTCATGATTGGTGACGTATTATTTAATAATAATGTTGATTATAAGTTCAACAATTTTCTTGAGACATTTGCAAATTATATTGAATGTTCCAAAAATAAAATTGAAATTACATCAACTGAATCAGTAAAAGTAAAAAAGCTTAAACCATGGATGACAAATGGTTTATGCACAGCAATTCACTCCCGTGATAAGCTATTCAAAAAAGTAAAAAGGAATCCCGAAAATAAAAATGGAAAAAATGAATTTAAAACTTTTTCTAAAAAAATAAAGACCTGGATCAAAATCGAAAAAGAAAAGTACTACGCCACAATAAATTTATTAGCTCCACGTCAAAAATGGGTAGTTCTGAATAAGCTGTGTGGGAGACCAAAAAAAGGAAGTCTCGATGAACTAAAAATTGAGCACGGGAGTGAGATTGTCAGTGACCATCAAACTCTGTCAAACCTTTTTAATAATTTTTTTGTAAATATTTCTAAAGATATTGCAGCCTCATCAGGTAATTTAGTTGTCAGTGATGTAGAGAGTTATAATGAAAATTTTACAAAAACCACTTGTCAAAGATCTATATTCATTGAGCCTGTCACTTTCAATGAAATGTTGATGTACATAAAGGAATTAAAATCCGGTAAAGCTCCAGGGACGATGACATATCTTCTGGACTATTGAAGTCAGTTGCTATGTCTGTAGTCCCAATTCTGGTAGATATATTCAATTGCAGTCTTTCTACAGGTATATTTCCTTCCAGGATGAAATTGGCCAAGGTAGTACCCATATTCAAATCTGGCTCTAGATCAGAATTAACTAACTATCGACCTATATCCTTACTTTCAATTTTTTCTAAGCTGTTAGAAAAGGTAATGAGAAAAAGGATTCTTGATTTTCTCAACTCATGTAACTTTTTTTATAAAAACCAATTTGGTTTTCGTGAGTTGATGAATACGGAGATGGCTCTTCATACTTTCATGACAGCTATATATTCTGGCATTAACTCCAGACCAGCGAACTGTGTTGCAGGATTATTCCTGGATATAAAAAAGGCATTCGACACAGTAAGCCACACAATTCTGCTGGACAAACTATATAATGCTGGTATCAGAGGTGTTGCACATATGTGGTTTTCATCCTATTTGAAAGAAAGGGTGCAATATGTTGTCATAGGAGGTGTGAAGAGTGAGGTCCAGGTAGTAGATTGTGGTGTACCACAAGGATCGGTCCTTGGGCCAATCCTATTTCTTGTATTCATAAATGACCTTTTCTCATGTAACTACAATGGTGTGCCAGTGTCATTCGCAGATGACACTGCTTTTGCATATTGTGGGTTGGATGGTTTGGACTTGGAGAGTGTGATGCAGACTGATGTTGATAGGTTGTTGTTGTGGTTCAAACACAATAATCTGTCTCTTAACCTGTCAAAGACCAAGTATATTCTGTTCACACTGTCGTCAAGCTGGAATTTACCATCTGGTTTGAAGTTCCACGTTGATTGTTTGCGGAATAATTGTAACTGTCAAGTTGTCACGCAAATTGACTCCATCAAATATTTAGGTGTTACAGTAGATGAGAAGCTTACCTGGTCTCTACACATACGTTATGTTAAAAATTATCTTTTACATATCCTGAGAAAATTCTATTTTCTAAATAAGATTCTTCCAACCACCATTCTTAGACAGTTATACTTTGCTCTTGTTGACTCTAAACTGAATTATGGAATAAGTTGTTGGGGCTCTACTTCATTACCCACTTGAGACCACTTAACCCTTACAAAAATCTATTGTCAGAGCTGTTAAAAAATCAGGAAGATATGAACATGCCTTTCCCCTTTTTCAAGATATAAAATGCTTGCCTCTAAGATACATATGTTTTCAAAGTTTTATACCTATTCTTTGTAATGTCTGGAAACAGTGGTCAGGCACTTTTCAGGGAGAGAACAAATTATCAAACTAGGAGAGTCACTTCTGATCTGCTAAGGCTTCCCAGGTCATATACCACTTGTTTCCAGAAATCGTTTGTATTTCTAGGTCCGAAATTTTTCAATAATTTACCTTTTGAGGCAAAGAGAATTGATAATAGGAAAATGTTCAAATATTACATTCTTAAATGGCTTAGAAATATCTTGCCTGATTGTTTAGACACATGTTTTTTATTCTTTCTTAGTTTTCGACATAATAATTATTATAGTTGTTGAAAATCATATCAAAAAGTAATTAAGCCCAAACTGGAAATGTATGAGAGGTGAGTGAATGTGTGAGTGTGTGTTTTCATTTTTTTCTTGCCCAAAAAAAATTTTTTTTTTCTTCTTTCTGATTTTATTCAATTATAGTATAAGCACTCCTGCTTGCACGCGTTAAGCATTTTATGCTTACAGCAAGCTAGAAATTTCTGTTTTAAAAAAGCTTTGTTTTTTTTCATAATACATCATACACGTAGAAAGCCTTATTACATAAATTATATTTTATACAATTTCTTCAGTGCACTTTGTATTTTATTTCCATTTTTGATGTTTGATGTATTTGAAATTTTGTATGTATTTGATTTTTGAATCAGAATAAAAACAATTTGTATTTGTATTTTGTATTTTGTATTTTGTAATTGTCTATTATAAGCACTTCTGAAAGCAAAAGTGGAAGGTCATAGCTCTAGCAAATCTGAGGTAATCTGAATATCAAGAAATTGTCCAAGTATTTTTATTTTTTATTCTGATTTATCTAAATAACCTAAAAGATGATTTTCAATTATGTAAGAGATTGAGTTGATACTTTTTATTCTTCCAAATGACAATAAGATGATATTATTATAATGTTTTGATTATTGAATGATAAACACAAAGAATGAAAAGTTTTTGATCAGCTGTTTTAGCACACTTGATATTGGCCAATCTGATGTCAACGGAAGTTTAGGTTAGAAGTTCTATCATACTCTGAAAATAGAATTATTTGAATTTTTATAATATATATCTATCTATTTTTATTCATCCAAATAAAATGATAGCATATTATTACAGAATACTTTATTGAATTCTAAAAGCATAAAATGATTCCGTTTATCCACCATGTTCCATGATAACGCTGTACTAGGATTTGAGGTTAGATTCTATTATACTCTGAAAATTGAATTTGATAGTTATAATATCTCATTATTTGTATTTCATTCATCCAAATAAAATGATAGTATCTTATTGCAAAAACTTTATTCAATTCTAGAAGCATAAACTGATTCCGTTTCATAAACTATTTTGTAAACACGTTCACATCAATCAGAATCAGCTGACTTCAAGGTTATTTTACAGCCCTAGGGCCGTAAAACTTTTACCGGCCTGGTCAGAAAACAATCACTTTCAGCCTCCATATGACGCACGTAAACCAGCTCATTACATCCAAGTGGGGCGAAAAAATCTTTTCTGCACTCCAGATTTGCAACATGGCAACTCAAAATACTTAGTAGGTTATATGGAGCTACAGTGCAGCAAAATCAAAATGAAGTTGGTAACAGTGACTGGGCTGCTATAGTGAGCAACGAAGCACAACGCGCTAATTATTACATTATATATTATAACCAAGGACAACAGGACTTTAGGATTTTAGGATTAAGGTTTTTATCAATAATAAAATTACACAGAAAAACATTTGATGGATTTCAGGAATTTTACCCATATTACCCACTTTTCATATTCAATGGTAACTGTAGGAAAAATTAATGTGCAATACGTGCGCAAAGTTCCTCTGCTGCACTCAAGAAACCATTCCGCCCTCGCCTACGGCTCGGGCGTAAACGTTTCTTTCGGTGCAGCAAGCTGTCACTTTGCGCACTAGTTGCACAATAGTTATTTGTGCAACTAGTGCGCAAAGTGGCAGTTTGCTGCATCGAAAGAAACGTTTACGCCCGAGCCGTAGGCGAGGGCGGAATGGTTTCTTGAGTGCAGCAAACGAACTTTGCGCACGTATTTCACATTAAATTTTCCTACAGTTACCATTGAATATGAAAAGTGGGTAATTATGGGTAAAATTGCCTGAATAATGTAGTAGTGTTTGAATGGCGGGGGGCAGCTGTGTGGTGTGTGCTGTGGTGGCACTGTGCTGTCGTTGTCCTTGGTTATAATATCTAATACTAATAATTAGCGCGTTGTGCTTGGTTGCACCTCTGCTCACTATAGCAGCCACAGCAGTCACTGTTACCAACTTCATTTTGATTTTGCTGCACTGGTGCTCCATATAACCTACTAACTATTTTGCGTTGTCATGTTGCAAATCTGGAGTACGCAAAGTACTCACTTTGCGCACTAGTGCGGAAAAGTGATTCTTTGCAGCCTGCAATCAGTGCACAAATGGTCACTTTTCAGGGTATCTGTAGGAAAATAACTATTTTCCTCAATTATGAAAATCTATGATTGAATGATTGAAAAAGACATCTTTTTGGCGAATGAATAAATACAATTCACCATTTTCAATAAGTATGATCAAATGATATTACATTTGATACACCGGTATCAGCAAACTTCTATAGAAGCCATGGCAGAGAATCGGCAACGCTGTTTTCCTATCTTTCTCCACTGCCATTTTAACGTACACCTCACTATAGAAAAATTGGTGCGGCCCGAAAAAAAGAGAATAAGTTTCTGAATAGAGCGCACGACGGGAAGGCTGTTGGAAATAATAAGGTGCATGATTGGGATATTGTATGCGCTGAGACAGATAGATCGCCAACAAAGGAACAATACCAGCATAATAGCATGGGATAAAGCATAATAGCAGCTATGTTGCTTGCAGTTGAAGGCTGCCTCTTCAAAGTCCGATGTTGAGTCGATTTCATCAGAGATTATTATTGTGGTAACAATGATTATTATTCGTCATTCATAATTTCATTCTTCTATAGAATGCCCGTGAAGAATATGATTTGTATGCAGCTTGCCTGGAGGCTAGATGGAAGGTTGGATCGTCATTCATTAGGGCTGGAAGATAGGATGAATTGGAATGCTACATGTACAGAGTAGGCTGCTCTAGAAGCTAGAAGTAGAAAACTCAGTACTTCCCTAATCTCTGCTAAAAGTTAATGTAGCTAGGAACATGGAATGAGACAATCAGAAACAATCAATATGTAATCTAGAGAAAACGGAATATATGTTTTCTCTGCTAGGAGGTACGTAAGAATGAGGTAATGCAATCGTAGGCTTTTTTATGTCAATTTGTAGAATGAATATAGGTAGTATTGAGTGTTAGATGAATAACAGAGTGAATTTGATGTTTGGAGTCATGAATAACGTTTATAGTTGACCGAGCGAAGTGAGGTCTAAGATTCAAGTCGACGGTTTGGCATTTCTTCTCTTTAATCTTCTCTTAAAGTTTAAATGTTTATATGTTTATATGTTGCGCATTTTCGGCGAAACGCGGTAATAGATTTTCATAAAATTTGACAGGTATGTTCCTTTTTAAATTGCGCATCGACGTATATACAAGGTTTTCGCAAATTTTGCATTTCAAGGATAATATGATAGGAAAAGAAGCCTCCTTCATACGCCAATATTAGAGTAAAAATCTGGTGTGGTACACTCACACAACTTTCCTTGCTCATTGAACTAGGAGCCTCATTCTTAAACGATAATAATTTAGAGAAATAACATAATGACGATTGGCGGCAACATGATTATTTGAAACTACGATCGGACTACTGTATATGTGTGTATATAATTATTGTTTTCGGAGTACTTTTTCCTTTGTGTAAATTGTGAAATCCGATGATTTTTTAAAAGTCGTCAAAACAGCTGTTCTACAGATGAAATATCTCGACTATGTGTTATTTTTATAGACTGCTCTACCTACCTACCTCATGCACGAGAAGGAGGTTACAAAGTACATTTCAAAAGGATGGGGTGAACCCCCCATTAGTTTCCCAGAGAGGAGACTCATGCCAGTTGATGGGGCTGATAAATAACTATACAGAGTATGAATTTGAAATAAATCAGTCGAGTAATTTTTGAGGAAATCGTGAAAAACATGGTTATTCAGTAATTATCCGCCATTTTTCTCGAGAATATTACGCAGCTCCTGCAGTTTTCCTAGAAATAAGACTCATGTCAGTTGATAGGGCTTATAAATAGCTATCCATGGTATAAATTTGAAGAAAATCGTTAGAGCCGTTTTCGAGAAAATCGTGAAAAACATGGTTTTTTAGTAATTATCCGCCATTTTTCTCGAGAATATTACGCAGCTCCTGCAATTTTCCCAAAATGAGACTCATGTCAGTTGATAGGGCTTATAAATAGCTATCCATGGTATAAATTTAAAGAAAATCGTTAAAGCCGTTTTGAGAAAATCGTGAAAAACATGGTTTTTTAGTAATTATCCGCCATTTTTTCCGCCATCTTGAATTGAATTTTATTGAATTCTTATTGTCGGTCCTCATGGTATAAGGACCTTAAGTTAAAATTTCAAGTCAATCGGTTAATTAGGAATGGAGTTATCGTGTTCACAGACATACACACATACACACACACACACACACACACATACACACACACCAAGACCAACACCCAAAAATCATGTTTTTGGACTCAGGGGACCTTGAAACGTATAGAAAACTTGAAATTGGGGTACCTTAATTTTTTTTGGAAAGCAATACTTTCCTTACCTATGGTAGTAGGGCAAGGAAAGTAAAAAACAGACTATAGAATTATTCATCATAAATCAGCTGTCTATTGGACTATAATACTACCCATTCAAAAACATCGAACATCTTGAAAATGTATCTTTCCTTCAACGTTAGTAGACAGTTGACTATAATACTACCCGTTCAAAAACATGGAACATCTTTAAAATGTATCTTTCCATCAACGTTGTAGACAGTTGCAGCCAGACCTGATAACAGCGCTCACACTTACATTCCGGGACGACACGTCACGGTACGATAGGACAGAAAGCTCTATGTTATTTAGGATTTTTTAAATTGATAAATCATTTATTAATTTTTGAGAAAACATAACAGGTCAATGTAACGTACTGAGCGCGAGGTTTACTGTTCACAGAACTACTAGTTTGAATCGTGATTTTTCAAATCGTGACGTCATCATTGGATAGAAAACTTTCAGATTGTGTCTATTTCAGAAGGATGTAAATTATTATTCATTAAAGTGGTAGACTCCAGCTGCGCTCCCGCTGAAATAGACACAATCTGCTATGGAAAACAATGTAAAGAAACTCTACAGAAAAGTTTTCTATCTGATGCTGACGTCACGATTTGGAGATATGGCAGTAGATGTTGGCTTCATCGAATTTCAGTATGAATATACAATAGGCTGTGTCTATTCTATAACCCCCTGGACCCCCGACTGGATCGTCCAAGAATGAGATCAGCAGGCTCGCTTCGCTCGCCTGCATTTTTTCATTTGAGCATTTTTATCATATGTTAGGACAATCCAGTCGGGGGTCCAGACTAAACGTCTGGCTAAACGGATATGGCGAGCGAAGCGAGCCTGACGGCTAGTAATATAATATTCCCCGGATTGAAGTAGCAGTGCCCAATCAATTTTTCCGCGATAAATGCATTTAAATCTTCAACTTGGTGCCAGCCTAACAAAGTCAACTCAACTTAATGCCAACCTGACAAAATTATTAATTTCGTTGCCAGTTAACAACTGTTTCGAAGAGGTACTCTATCTAGATTAAGTTCTATAGTAACATATGATATGGAAATTTCAATTATAATTAAGAATTGGGAGAAGGAATATACATGCTGAAAGACGAACTTAAACCCTTAAAATCAACCCTTAGAGTTAAAATATTGCCAAAAGATTTCTTAGTGCGCCTCTAAAGGGCCAACTGAACATACCTACCAAATTTGAACGTTTTTGGTCCGGTAGATTTTTAGTTCTGCGAGTGAGTGAGTGAGTAAGTGAGTGAGTGAGTCAGTCAGTCAGTCAGTCAGTCAGTCAGTCAGTCAGTCAGTCAGTCAGTCAGTCAGTCAGTCAGTCAGTCAGTCAGTGCCATTTCGCTTTTATATAATATAGATCAAGCATATTTACTGAATCTATTTGGGATTTTGACATTGATATTTCAATTGAATGCAGCGGTGAGAAGGCTATAAATAATCAAGGTGATTCATGACCAATTACTATTGTCACCATATACTGGACTATATACAGATATAGTGGACTATCCAATTTATTATTGTCACCTTATAGTGGACTATAATCATAAATATAGCGGTTGTCGCTTGAGACCTAATTGCAGGTCAACCTCGAATTTTGGACGTCCCGTCACCGGTAGAGCTCCTAACAGCATTGGTGTGGCTCATTAACTAAGCAGGAAGCGAGGCTTTGTACCATCTCTTATTTATTCCTAGTTTTTTCATCCGTTCCAGAAAAAAGTTACTTGAACGCATAGCAAGCGAGATCCACCAGAACGGGTCTGCTACATTAGTTCCGAACAAATAAACGGATTCTCACTTCTCAGCAGTTTGTTCCACCCTTTCTATCAATTCAACTCATTCCCCCCAAATTCTCCAACACACACAATGCCACTCCATTCAGTTTTTTATCTCTCTCACCCTCCGTACCCTCTCACTCTCTTCTAGCAACTTCCCCATTCTCACTTCAGTCCCACTCACTCTCTCTCTCTTGATCTCTCTCCCACTCTCTCTTTTTCTCTCTCACACACACTATCTCTCTCTCTCTTTTTGGTAGAGAGTTAGTGGGGAGGATATTTTTAATATTCTTTCCGAAGAATGGACATTGATATGTCCAAAGCTCCGCCAATTTATGTAGATGCATAACAATATAATTATCTATAGTTATTATATTACAAATTACTTTTTCATATCATATACAGTTCAATAATTATTTTCTTAGTCTATATTATGTAAATTCATCTACAATTTTGCTGTATTGTAAGCTATTGTATATAAGTGTATAAGCCAGTACATATTGTAATCTACATAAATGAAGTACTCAATCAATCAATCAATCTCTGTCTCTCTATCTCACTCTCTTTCATTTTCTCTTTCTCTTTCCCCTTCACTCTCACTCTTCTCTTACTCTCATCACTCTCTATCTCTCTCACTCTCATCACTCTCTATCTCTCTCACTCTCATCACTATCTAATCACTCTCTCACTCATACTTTCTCACTCTCTCTCACTCTCACTGACTCTCTCTCTAATCATTCTCTGATCACTTTCTCACTCTCACTCTCCATCACACACATACACACTCCTTCTCACTCTCTCTCTCTCTCTCTCTCTCTCTCTCTCTCTCTCTCTCCCTATCTCTCTCTCTTTGAGAAAACTTGTAGAACTGTAATTATTGTAACCATATTACCATAGGCGACAAGCCTGGTAACAATTGAAAAATAAAATCGATGTATTTATCTACCTATCTATCTCTCACTCTTTTCTCATCATTCTCTGATCACTCTCTCACTCATAATCTCTCTATCATCATTCTCTGATCACTCACTCTCTCACTCTCACTCTCCATCACACACATACACACTCTTTCTCTCTCTCTCTCTCTCTCTTTTTTTTCTCCCTATTTCTCTCTCTTTGAGAAAACTTGTAGTACTGTAATTATTGTAACCATATTACCATAGGCGACAAGCGTGGTAACATTTGAAAAATAAAATCGATGTATTTATCTATCTATCTATCTATCTATCTATCAATCACTCTTTCTCTCTCTCTCTATTAATTCTCTTTTATTATATGTAATTGTATTTTGATTAAGAATTTCATTTATTTATATTTATCTCATGTAATCTTATCACATAATATGTCATTTATTATCTTTGTATTCTTATGTAAAGGGTTTTCTTATGTAAATTTTGTAAGGGTTTTGTGGCAGAGAGGACCAGGAGTCCTAACTCCGCCCTAATGGAGGCAAATAATCAATCAATCAATCTCTCTCTCACACACTCTCTCTCACTCTCTCTCTCATACACACACTCTCTCTCTCACACACACACTCTCTCTCTCATCATTCTCTAATCACTCTCACTCTACATCACTCTCATTCTCTCTCTCTCACTCTACATCACTCTCATCCTCTCTCACTCTCTCTCTCTCTCTCTCTCTCTCTCACACTCACTCTACACCACTCTCATCCTCTCTCTCTCTCTCTCTCTCTCTCTCTCTCTCTCTCTCTCTCTCTCTCTCTCTCTCTCTCTCTCTCTCTCTCTCTCTCTCTCTCTCACACACACTCTCTGATCATTCTCTCTTTTTCTAGTGCCTTTCGCTCCGATTCAACTCGTCAACTTCTTTTATCTCGTCTCGTTTTTTACTGCACTGGAACGAAACCTGAACTTCGTCATCAAATAATCGCATACAAGTTGAATCATTGGAGCTGAAAGAAAAGTTTGAAAGCGAGTGACAGTAATTAACTTGATTTGCATTCGAAGCGTACGCTGAGCTCCGTTCCACCATGAGACTCTAGTGATGTGGGCAGTGCAATCAGTGAATAGTTTCAAGGGAGAGTGATGATCTAATGAAATGATTTAACCCATCGATGATACTATGATAGACACATAGACAGTTGATTCTGTCAAAGAAAGATAACATTGATTGCTATTAACTAATAGTCATCAATCATTACATAATATTTAAATTCAAATGATTGATAAAATTCGGTCGAAGAAGGATAACATTGATTGCAATCAACTAATAGTCAGTCATCAATCATTACATAATATTTAAATTTAACTCATAGATAAAATTCTGTCGAAGAAAAATCTCATTGATTGTCATAAACAGAACTAATCGTCATGAATTATTACATACTTTTATTTTAATTATATTCGATTTAATCAAGTTGATGGCTGTTGAGTTGCTTAAAATGTAATCGAGCCGGTGCAATTCGATGAGTAGAAATTGGAATCACTCACATTAAACATGAAATAAACAAACATGAACAAAGATCATGCATAGGATACATGATATTCAGGTGCTATCCTAAGTTTATGCGTGATCTCTAATAGGGTACATGGCATTGAATCCCAAATACTTCAAAATTAAATCCCAAATGCTTCTTCATCAAGAACCCGTACTGATACAAATCGAATCAAATTTATTCACCAATTAACAAAAGTGTTACAAGGAAATTGATAAATATTTTTTTGTTAAATGATTGGCGTGGCTAGATCAAGAAATCTTGTTCTCTAGCCATGAGTTCAAACATTCCTTACTATAATAGTTAACATGGTTTTAGAATTTATACAGCACTTTATATTATGTATAATCAAGACCACAGACCAGTACAATATAGATAGATAAATCATGATTGGCTTCATACTTGAAAGTTGATTATATTTCAAGAAATGAATGAGAGTAAATATAATCAAGTATGATTTCATCTAAATTTGAATAAAAAATTTGAAAATAGTGTATTCCTCTAGCCTTCTATCTACAGTTGCTACTGAGTAACTCATAAGTTCATTATGATAATGGAAAAATATATTATTGTAGATTATATTCAATTTAGTATTCATTAACACAACAATTGAATGGCTCCCAGGAAAACGTTACAAGCGCCAAAATTTGAGTACTCTATTTTTTTATGGAAAAACGTTCCTTGTTCTCTTGCCTAACATATAGTGACATCTATTGATCAATTTTATAATTGGTCACAGGACCAAAAATATACATTCTGTGAAAAAATACTTTTGAAATATCCAAAAAATCAACATTGAAACGTCTCTTGTAAAATTTGAGAAATGGCGCTTGTAACGTTTTTCCTTTAAGCCATTATTGCCTCTTATAGATGGATGGATAGATAAATGAATTTTATTTGCACTCAATGACATTGAAAGTGATGAGGACGAAGTTAAGGAAATAAGAGCCCCCTCTTCCTCTTAACCCACGTTATTCTTATACGTTAATTCTCATTGATTCAATCATTCAGAATATTGCAAAATTTCCATAAGAGTACCACAGGATGAATTGAAAACGATTTCTTTTGTACCCTATAGTCAATTGTAAAAGGCTTAACATTGTTTATTTATTTATTTATTTATATATACATTGATATATAAGTTACAATATCATTCTCAACAATGAATGATTGGGGAGAGGACCAACAGGCTTGAAGCCCAGAACTGTTCCTTTCCCTAATTTAGATAGAAATTGTCCAAAAATAGGTTATGTTTACACTTCATGATTTCTGCCCAAATTTAAGTCCAAAATATTTATAAACTAGGAATTTAGAATTTAGAAAAGTTGAAAACCAAATTAAAGAAGAATACTTTACTGAATCACCACTGATAACTGAAAAATACTGTATTGAAAAGAAACTTAAACTTACTTCTAAAACAACAGCTGTATTGCTACTAATACTTA
>NW_024092226.1:0-22407 GCF_014356525.2 Nilaparvata lugens | reverse complement strand
AATACTGTATTGAAAAGAAACTTAAACTTACTTCTAAAACAACAGCTGTATTGCTACTAATACTTATACAACAGCCCAAATAGTTCCCACTATACATTGCATGATAGTATGGATGGAAGAGCTACTATAGTTTCCCTATAAAGATAGCCTACTTGAATATCGTCTTTGATTATTGTGTTGAAGCATTATCATTTGATGATTGATAGACTGTATAAATTATATTCCATACTACAAAATAATGTTTTATTGGGAACTACAGTTCATGTATTGGAGTGTAATATTACCTATAATAATAATTGGAGAATATCCTGAGGCCTATTAATGAACGAAGTTTCATTATAATCACAACAGATAGCTTTACTGTTACCTTCAACAAATCCAAACTTACTCATTTCAAGGATTCATAGAAGCTCGTAGTTATATAGTAATTTCAAATTTGATAATGCTCTCGTAATATACGACATTATTATGGTATGTGGCGAAACTTCTCATAATACAAAATGATGATATTGTGGATGATACTGATTCTGAATTCTAAACTTGCCTACTAAATTCTGAAAGTTCCACGATCAAAACTATGCTATAGTATGTATTAACTAGGTACGGTATTTACATAATGCATTATCCTATTATCTAAAAAGCGAGCAATATTTTGTATATATCTGGGTATTTCATATCTGGCTATTCTATATCTGGTTATTTATGTTTTACGGATCTGAAAAAACTTCTAACGATTTTCACGAATTTGGAACATAGTAGTTTAGTTTATATAAAGACTCGATTGCACTAGGTCTCATCCTTGGGAAACTTGCTGAACGACATTTAAAGATAATTCATCCTTGGAAGCAATGATAATTTCGTCGTCTCTCGATAACAGAAGATGCGTGTGCCTGTGTGGGAGAGAGACAGAATTATTACCCGTGTGTAATCATAATCAATCAGCGAGAAATTTTATCTAGCTAGACAATTTTTAATCGATTTGATCAACATAATCTGATTTCTGACATGACATGATAGTCCTCCTAATCATAATTTTCAAAGTTGATCATTATTTGGCAATTACAAGTGATTAGTGAGTATTATTTTGTTATTTAAAACCCGGGAGGGGTCACGCCTGGTCTTTTGCACCCAGTCATAACTGATCAAGGTCATTTCTTTGCACTCATGAAAAGTATGCATCCCCCCTCCTAAGTACCTTCAAATGGACTCTCCCACTAGACAGTGATGCGGTTGGCGCCTTATTTCCGTTGTCCCAATCACTGTCACACACGCTTTTCAACAAGTACTGGTCGAATCCACCCAGCGCGACTTTTTACGTTATCCGTATACGGGTCAAATCCACCCAGTGCAACCTGTCGCGTTTTCCGCATATGGGTCGAATCCACCCAGCGGGACTCCTTGTGTGTGCTACTTTTACTCCTCAAACATGAATGAAATGGAAGAGGAACGAGTTTTGAGACTTTTAGAAAGTGTTAAAAAGAGGAAAGACGTGAGTGAACAAGAAGACTAGAAAATCCAACAATAAATTCTCAAATTTTATCGTACTCTGTCACATATTACTGCACCTGGTCTAATCGACCCAGCGCGACCCCTCAAGCGATTTTCACTTGCGCGACCTCTCTAGGGTTAATTTGGTTTGTATATAATCTAAATTTTTTTTTTTTGTTTTCAAATGTTTGAACAGAAAATTGAACCTGAATTCAAGTGTATGGAACATAACCTACTTTCTGGACTATTTTTTATAGTGTATAAATCAAAATTCGGGGGAAAACAGTGTCTGTTAGTACTTCCATATTCATTTTAAAGAATTGTGTTCGGTTTATCAAAAGTCAATAAATAAATAACGAGCGAAGCTCGGTGCCCCGATATTAAGTTGATAAGTTCCAACATGGTCATTTCAATTTATTATGACTCTGTTTATAGAAGTGATATTCTACTTAGACATCAAAGTCAATATATCGATACTTTTGTCTCAGAATACTTTTGTCTTCATCATAAACTAGCAGCAAACCCGTGCTCCGCAAGGGTATATTTAGAAACTTGTCATACTGAAAACTTGGCGTAATAAAATCTTGAAGAATTAAAGATAGGTCTATAATCATTCTCGGTCAATTAAGAATCTAGATGCAGAATTTTAATTTCAATCAGTCCAGTAGTTCAGACGTGATGATGCGTCAAACATAATTTTGCTATCACGAACGGTATAAGCTAGTTATTTACGTTATTATAGTATAGATTATCCTATCATTCAAAGCGAGCAGTCTATGTATGGTTATATTTTTATATCTGGTTATCTGGTTATTCATATGGTTATTTATGTCCAACGGATCTCGAAAACGACTTTAACGATTTTCACGAAATTCAGAACATAGTAGGTTTATGATATAAAAATTCGATTGCACTAGGTCTCATCCCTGGGAAAACTCGCTGAAGGACATGAAAAGAATAATAATTATTCATCCTTGAAAAAAACAGATGATAATTCGTCGTCTGTCGATAACAGAAGAGTATCGGGGCACCGAGCTTCGCTCGTTATTTTCATTTATTGATAAACAGAACACAATTCTCTAAAATGAACGTGTTTAAATTTTACAGCTGGCTATACGTCAGCGTATGAATTTAGGGGATGCGATATTTTGATTTTCCACAGAATCACTCGCTCACTTTTTAACATCCACAGACGACGAAGTCTCAGCTGTTTCAGTCAAGGATGAATTATCCTTTTAATGTCGTTCAGCGAGTTTTCTCAGGGATGAGACCTTCCAAATTTCGTGAAAATCGTTGGAGCCGTTTTCGAGATCCGTGTTGAACATGAATCCCATATAACAATATATATATATATCTATATATATATATATATATATATATATATATATATATATATATATATACAGAAATTGCTCCCTAAATATAATAGGATAAATGACAATCAGGTAATTAAAAAATACTTTCAAAACTTGTAGAATATCATTAACCAGAAAATTGACCCCAGAATGTAAGTGAGGCTTGTTGTAGTTCTGTCAGTTCCCAGCTCCATCTACCATGGAAAGTCATCCTTAAGCCGGCTTTCCAGCGAAAGAGAACTCACGCATGCGCAGTGACAAGCTTTTCTCCTCTTTCCGAGAAGCTTTTTAGCGAACAAACCACTGGAAAACGCGACATCAGATACAAGAATACGGTTGCGTTCACTTAAAACTGTCACATTGGGCTAATAGCAGGCATTGATGCTAGATAGAAGAATTGCTGACAGCATCTAGTGAGCTGAGCGTCTTGCTTCACTTCTCAAAATGAAAGCATCTTTCCACTCGTTTTCCCTCCTTTCTCTTTTTCTTCTTCTCCTGCTCCTTCTTCTTTTCTTCTTCTTCTTCTTCTTCTTTTCTTCTTTTTTCTCTTCTTCTTCTTCTTCTTCTTCTTCTTCTTCTTCTTCTTCTTCTTCTCTTCTTCTTCTTTCTCTTCTAGGGGTAAAATTTCTCGAATCTAATAGCAGCTTATCAAATTAAAAAAAAAAATTAAAAAAATCTGGTGTGGCGCACTCACACAACTTTCCGTTATGAAAATTTATCACCTGACGCTAGTGTTCACGCGCATCTCAAGTCTACTATTCAAAGATCCAATCCAGCTGGTGACAGGGCAATAACGCTAGAGACACAAGAGGTCTGCTATCTCTTCGTAGTGAATGATTTAATAGAACCAACAGTTGCCAACAGTTTGCAATTTGATAATCACATTTTCTCGAATTTCAAGGTTATTTTCAATTTTAGGTGAAAATGTTACTGAACATCAATTGCAGAGATTTTCATGCTCAATCTTTTCCACTTGGAATTGTTTGTTCAAGTTTTATCTGAAGCCTGATAATTGGGAATCTTAAATCAAACTTTGCATAGATGGGGCGGAGCGCCTGAAATTCTTACAGATATGGGACTTGTGGCAGTTGATAGAGCTTATCAATGACTATTGAAGGTATGAATTGATCAGAATCGTTGAAGCCGTTTTCGAGAAAATCGCGAAAATCCCTGTTTATGACACCATTTCGCCATTTTAGTCGTCATCTTGAATTGCATTTGATCGAAACTGTTCATGTCGGATCCTTATCGTGTAAGGACCTCAAGTTCCAATTTCAAGTCATTCCGTTAATTGGGAGATGAGATATCGTGTACACAGACATACATACACTCTACAACACACACACACACACACACACACACACACACACACACACACACCACACACTAAAGACTATATACCATAGCCACCTCTAATACAAGGCCCTGGCCCACGATATTGCCAGTGCAGTGTAGGCCTAATATCGAAACATGATTGGTGAAAAATATTTTTAAAAATTCTAGCTGACCTTTTCCACCAATCAGTATAGATCTAGGCCTACACTGCGACGTTGCAATATCGTATGCCAGGGCCTTTTATTGAAAGTGACTATGGCAATACCCAAAAACCACTTTTTTGGACTCAGGGGACCTTGAACCGTATAGAAATCTAGGAATTAGGCTATATAACTTTTTTTGGAAAGCAATACTTTCCTTACCCATGGTAATAGGGCAGGGAAAGTAAAAAGTGTGATGAAATCCTCTCAAAACCTGACAGTATACCTTACAAAATAACACCAACTCTTCCCATTAAATCAATACTGGCAAATCTACGTGAGTCTGACTTCAGTGACAAACATTTTATTAAGTCAAGTCAAGTCAGTGAAATGTGTCACTGACACTCCAGACTTGAAATTGAGATGACAAGTTGAGAGGAGATGAGAATCAGACGAGATGGGCGTGGCATTCAAAAAGTGCAAATTGTGCAAAAAGTGCTCAACCACTGTACCACAAAAGTGTTCGGGAGGAATGATATACATCATGACGTATTCTTCTTTTGAAGAATATTATGATGCAGGTATCTTTGAATGGAATGTCTAATTGGTGGAGAATTATTTTCATTTCAATAATAATTAATGTCGGGGACCGAGCTTCGCTCTGGAGTCCAAAAGCATAACAATTTTCTATGAAAGAAGAAATTATAATAACATTCATACAGGAATGTTCTATCTAATCACAGTAAACTGAGATTAATTTCCAGAGGAATGCAAAAATTACCTTCACAAAGGCCCAGTTGCACAAAAGCCGGTTAAATTTTAATCCTGATCAACTTCACGTGAACCAAATCAGAGGAGACCATTCCAAAAATATGGATCTACTGGAATTAATCAGGATTGAAAATAACCCGGCTTTTTTGCAATCGGCACTAGATACCTGATTGAATGATCACAAAAGTTCAACAGCTGAGTCATAATTTTCACACAGTCCCTTACCACACACATGAACTCGCTCACTCACTTCCATCATCAACAGACGTCGAAATAATTATTATCAGCTGTTTCGCCAAGGATGAATAATAAAAATCCTTTTAATGTCCTTCAGCGAGTTTTCCCAGGTATGAGACCTAGTGCAATCGAATCTTTATATTATGAACATACTATGTTCTGAATTTAGTGAGAATCGTTAAAGACTTTTTCGAGATCCGGTGAAATACAAACATGTAACATCTAAACATCCAAATATCTAAACATATAAACAGAAGTTGCTCGTTTAATAGTATAGGATAATTACATATTGAGGAAATACCTTCAGAGAATAATCTAATCAATTGAGAAACAAATAATACAATCTAACGGTATCTTTACTCTAAGATTTCATGCATTATAGACTTAAATTTTTCAAGGGTGAAATTTCTCAAATGTAATATTATCTTATTGAATGATGAAAATTGAAAAAAAATTTATTGATTCAATACCCCCCCTCTGTGGGTGGGGGAAAGAGTCAATAAGACAGACTCTGATGATAGATTAAAGGACTAGAATACACTCACAGTATCCCCTGCTTGATCGTAAGAGGTGACTAAGAGGGGGTCCCTCCTCTTCCAAAGCCCTTCTTCCTCAACCATTTCTTCTACTTATTCATGCTTTGGAATTTTTTGTTATTCTTCAAGTTGACACTTCTTCTACTGACTTAGCTAAGTGTCATTCTCTTTTCCCTCCTCAATCCACTTTCTCTATCTGGCCTTCCTGGTCCATCATCTTCCTCTTTTCGTCCCAAACACTTTTCTTTTTTCACGGGTAGGCAAGGCTCGTAGCTGTAGTGGAAGAAACTTCTCCAGAGGAGAAAACCCTACACAAATCCTGTAAGTTCAGACGCAGCAAGGTGGCGGCCCCACCGCTGAACTCAACCTGCGCAGCGTTCGTACCGCGGCCAGGGGATCTTCCAAATTACTGACAAACTCACAAACAGCCTCGGAAACCGGGCCGGAATTACGATTCAATACTAATGCCTGAAAAATCCGATTTCGAGTTTTCAGCTCAGAGCATTTTCAAATTATCTGTTCATTATCTGATCAGTGATTCCATCCCCTACTCACAACTGCTAAAAGACAATTTCGATGAATGAAATCGGAGTCACTGATGAATAGGCCCTCGAAGAATAAACAAAATGCTGAAAAGCCAGTCACTGATTGAATTGAAATTGTTGCTATTGTGAAGCTGTCGAATTGTGTGCTCAGCCCACTGCTGTAGATTCACTTTCATATCGTCAGCACTCCTTATGAATGACGCAGATGCTTCCCATTCTACTAACTCTGACTGTTGAAAGTGGATGGTCGACTGTTAATTCATTCATTTCATTCAGATTAATCGAATTCGATTCGAAATTTGAATTTGTTTACTTTCGTCTTGAACAAACGGTCGGAATAGCTTTCAATCTCCGAAAATTATTAGAGTGCGTAGTATTGAGCTTCTCTTCAGAAACCAAGTGAAAATTGAGCATGTAGTTTCCACTTGTGACAATATATAAATCATGAACCATGAAAATATTATTGGGGAAAATTATTATAACTAGTAGTTCTGTGAACAGTGGACCTCACGCAGTTTTCTCATCCACAAGTATCTGATGTCACCTGTTTGAAATACTAGGAGTTCTGTGAACAGAAGACCTCGCGCTCAGTAAGTTACATTGACCTGTTGTTATGTTTTCTCAAAAATTAATGAATAATGTATCAATTTGAAATGTCTAGAAAAAATACTGAATGAACATAGAGCTTTCTGTCCTATCGTACCGTGACGTGTCGTCCCGGAATGTGAGTGTGAGCGCTGTTATCAGGTCTGGCTGCTGTCGATATGCCAATCCAATCAACCCATCAGAGAACATTCTGTGTTGTCGTGTTGGTGAAAAGTCGGTATGTTGAAATTAACAAAATAAACTAACATAATGCTGATTTCCTACAAACTTCATTTCTCACTTCTCATGATTTTAAAAATCAATTTCTTTTAAAAAATATTTGTTGCAATTTTAATCATCAGATTATAAAAGAAAAAGGTTTTCTATCAATAACTCCAAACTAAAATGATATGCCTCAGCTTATGGAAAGACTGAGTTAGTAGACAACTATTGTGTACTAACGTTGATGGGAAGATACATTTTCAAGATGTTCGATGTTTTTGAACTGGTAGTATTAGAGTCCACTAGACAGCTGATTTATGATGAATAATTCTAAAGTCTGATTTTTACGGTAATATTAGTGTTCGAAGGAAACTCTTTTTCCTTTTGTATTATCCTTAAAATGTAAAAGTTTGAAAAACCTTATGTATATGACGACGCGAAATTCAAAAAGGAACATACCTGTCAAATTTCGTGAAAATCTATTGCTGCGTTCCGCTGAGAAATGCAAAACCGTCGACTTGAATCTTGGACCTCACTTTGCCCGGTCAATCAACAAACTCAGTTCGTAATTGAATTTGTATTCCATATTCATCCAGTTCCGTGATAATCTTCCCATCTGATGAAAATAATTTTTTTACAATAAAAATTTTTATAATTTCTTCAGCATTATTTAGTTCATTTGATTATTTTTAATCACCTATTGAATTAGTTTTATCAAATGTGAGAATATTGATACTGATGGGCTCGCACAATAATATCATGACTGGAAAACAAAATATTGAAACCAAATACCTCTTTAATGCTCTCTTCAGTCATCTGTGTAATCCACTTGTCAGCTGATTGATTATGAATAATTCTATAGTCTGATTAATCGTATCTTCAGAGTAGATTATATGAATAGTGATATCGAGTATGGAGGAATTCCTTTTCTTTTCATATTATCCTTAAAATGCAAAATTTCAAAAATCTTTGTGTATACATCGACGCGCAGTTGAAAAAGTATATTCCTGCCATATCTCATCGAATTCTATCAACGCGTTTGGCCGTAATCGCGTTACATACAGACAGACAAAAGAAAATCCGAGTTAAAATATAGACCTCACTACGTTCGATCATAAATTTACCATAAATGATACCAGTAATGAGATAATATACGACTTCTTTTCTAGTTAATAACTCCAGTAGTGTATTTGAATCTCCAATTATCTTGAAGCTATATGACAAATATAAAAGTTTAAAGCCTTGAATATTGAAGACTCTATGACGTTTCTCATACCGTTTTCCATAAATGATCTCCTTCTTTCTCTATCTATCCCTATATTGCCTCAACTCCGCCCACATCATTTTTATTATTGTAGAGTGTAATTAAAAATGCATCTATCTATCTATCTTTCTTCCTCTCTATAGATTGTATCCTTAAATATTGGAGATCCTTTATGACGTTTCTTCACCGTTCCCTATTATTATCTCCTTCTCACTATCTCTCAAAAATACAAAAATATCTCTTTCTTTCCCTCTAGATCCTGTATTTTGTTCTATTCTTGGAACATTGATATGCTGGAAGTATATCTTACATCATTTTCCACCAGTTGGATACATGCCACCGCAGTATATAGCTCCCACATTCTTGACATAAATTTGTTCTCGAAGTTTCCACAGACATGAATCCATAAAAGCTACTTGAAAGTCCACCGTATGAGAAAAATGAATAAAAGAAGACGGAAAACGGCAGAGTAGGTAGTGACGTCTTTCCACTGTACCTTGAAGTCAACTTACTACCCACTTTCAAAGCTGTTATATAATATATATTATTTATTGAATTACATTGAGTACCTACACAGTTCTTGGAGTATATATGCGATGATACTACTAGTTCTCTGTACGCACCTCTATACTCGTCTACTTCATCCCACATCTAGAATGATTTTCTGATGAATGATAAGTGTCACCTGGTCATATGGGACACATATATGAATCATATATTTATCTCATATTGATCAGGATTTCAGAGTTTTTGAATTGAAAGTTCAATGAACAGTATTTTGTCCTTAAACAATTTTTTGTCATCGACAGAAAGATTGTTTATTTTATTTGTTGTCAATATTAACGTTAGCTTCCCTCTGTTTTTAATAACAAACGTGCGTTTGTGCGATAGATATAAATATGTACTTGAGATGGCTTTCATGTTTGGGATTGACTGAGTTTATATTTATACCCAAAATTTAGCTTTTGGGGCAGAGCTCGTTCGTTAGGACTGTGAGTAAAGTCCGGCTGTTCTGGTGAAAAGGATAGATTTTGCTCTTGTTTTATAATACAGTTTTCCTGTCGCAGTTCGGGCAGTTTAAAGAGAATTGTATTATTGAAAAAGACGGGATCTGAACCCATTCCACTAGATCAGTTATTTTGATATTTAACTAATAATTAACGTCGCGTTTCAACCAGTGAATGCCAAAGGGTGAAGCCATCTTCAAAGATAGGTGTTATCCTTTTTGAGTTTTCTTTTTATATTTTTCATAACCACAAAGATTGTATCTTTAGCAGCAAGCAAGTAGTTCCCCCATTAATTTCATTTCAATATTGTTTCCTTATAATAAAGTAATCTAGATTGTTGAATGTAAATATATGTTAAAGATTGATTAAATTATATAGTAGATTGTTCACGTTTGTTTTATCTTTATAACCACCAAAACGTATTACATATATAGTTTTCTTCCCCCGTTACATATTTGTTGGAAGTGTCATCACCTCCTTATATAATTGGTGAGGGCTCCGGCCTACGATATTGCAACGTCGCAGCGTAGGCCTAGAATCTAACACATGATTGGTGAAAAAGATTTTTGAAAATACCAGCTGATCTTTTTCACCAATCATGTATTAGATTCTAGGCCTACCCCTACACTGCAACGTTGCAATATCGTAGGCCGGAGCCTTGTATTAGAGGTGGCTATGATATAATTCATCCAGTTCCGTGATAATCTTTCCATCTGATGTAAATTAATTTTTTACAATAACATTTTTTTAATTTCTTCAGCATTATTCAGTTCATCTGATTATTCTCAATCACCTATTAAACTAGGTTTTTTTCAAATGTGAGAATATTGATACTGATTGGCACGTATAATAATACCATGACTGCAAAACAAAATATTGAAACCAAGATGCATACCTCTTTAATGCCTTCGATTGAAACTATAGACCTTATAGAAATAGACATGGCTTCTCCAGTCAACTGTGTAATCCACTAGTCAGCTGATTTATTATGAATTATTATATAGTCTGATTAATTCTATTTTCAGAGTGGATGATATAAATAGTGATATCGGAGTATGGAGGAATTCCTTTCCTTTTCATATTAACCTTAAAATGCAAAATTTCAAAAGCCTTTGTGTATACATCGACGCGCAGTTGAAAAAGGAATATTCCTGCTAAATCTCATCGAATTCTATAAACGCTTTTGGCCGTAATCGCGTTACATACAGACAGACAAGAGAAAAATCCGAGATAAAACATAGACCTCACCACGTTCGGTCATAATTTTACCATTAATGATACCAGTAATGAGATAATATAAGACTTCTTTTCTAGTTACTACCACCAGTAGTGTATAGTTGAATCTCCAATCATCTTAAAGCTATATGACAAATAATAATGTTTGTAGCCTTGAATATTGAAGACTCTATGACGTTTCTGATACTGTTTTCTATTCAATCTTATTCTTTCTCTATCTTTATGCATATTGCCTCAACTCCGCCTACATCACTTTTATTAGTGTAGAGTGTAAATAAAAATGCATCTATCTATTTATCTTTCTCCCTCTCTATAGCTTGTATCCTTAAATATTGGAGATCCTTCAAGACGTTTCTTCACCGTTCCCTATTATTATCTCCTTCTCATCTCCTCACTATCTCTCAATACAAAAAATATCTCTCTCTTCCCCTCTAGATTCTGTATTTTGTTCTATTCACGGAACATTGATATGCTTGAAGTTATCTTACATCATTTTCCACCAGTTGGATACATGCCACCGCAGTATATAGCTCCCACATTCTTGACATAAATTTGTTCTCGAAGTTTCCACAGACATGAATCCATAAAAGCTACTTGAAAGTCCACCGTATGAGAAAAATGAATAAAAGAAGACGGTAAACGGCATAGTAGGTAGTGACGTCTTTCCACTGTACCTTGAAGTCAACTTACTACCCACTTTCAAAGCTGTTATATAATATATATTATTTATTGAATTACATTGAGTACCTACACAGTTCTTGGAGTATATATGCGATGATACTACTAGTTCTCTGTACGCACCTCTATATCTCGTCTACTTCATCCCACATCTAGAATGGTTTTCTGATGAATGATAAGTGTCACCTGGTCATATGGGACACATATATGAATCATATATTTATCTCATATTAATCAGGATTTTAGAGTTTTTGAATTAAAAGTTCAATGAACAGTATTTTGTCCTTGAACAATCTTTTGTCATCGACAGGAAGATTGTTTATTTTATTTGTTGTCAATATTAATGTTAGCTTCCCTCTGTTTTTAATAACAAACGTGCGTTTGTGCGATAGATATAAATATGTACTTGAGATGGCTTTCATGTTTGGCATTGACTGAGTTTACCCAAAATTTAGCTTTTGGGGCAGAGCTCGTTCGTTAGGACTGTGAGTAAAGTCCGGCTGTTCTGGTGAAAAGGATATATTTGGCTCTTGTTTTATAATACAGTTTTCCTGTCGCAGTTCGGGCAGTATAAAGAGAATTGTATTATTGTATAAGACGGGATCTGAACCCATTCCACTAAATCAGTTATTCTGGTTTTTATCTAATAATTAACGTCGCGTTTCAACCAGTGAATGCCAAAGGGGGAAGCCATCTTCAAAGGTAGGTGTTATCCTTTTTGAGTTTTCTTTTTATATCTTTCATAACCACAAAGATTATATCTTTAGCAGCAAGCAAGTAGTTCCCCCATTAATTTCATCTCAATATTGTTCCCTTATAATAAAGTAATCTAGATTGTTTGAATGTAAATATATGTTAAAGATTGATTAAATTATATAGTAGATTGTTCACCTTTTGTTTTATCTTTATAACCACCAAAACGTATTACATATAGTTTTCTTTCCCCCGTTACATATTTGGTGGAAGTGTCACCACCTCCTTATATAATTGGTGAAGGCACCTGCTTACATAATTGATGGAGGCTCCCCACCAGTCCTTACATAAGGAAAATGATAAATTTCTTTCTCACTTCAACAGACAGCTACTGTGCAAAATCGAACAAACAATCATCGAGGAAAATTTGAGAGTGCGTGGGCATCATGAACAGGAAAAAGTTTCTAGAACCTTCCAAGAAACAACTTGAAAAAATCTACCAGATGAAGCAGACAAGCATCGAGAAAACATCCAATTTTTCCAAAAACTTCCCTCAGTGATAATCATCATCATCATCATATACTTCGCCATCCGACAAAATGAGCGAACTCCACGGAATATTTTCATCTTCCAATAATTTCGACGCATTTTGCATAATATTCATGGTGATATTACCACGTACAACTTTACATTATTAACCATTCAACCAAACAAACTGAACCGGCTTAATTTTTTCAATTTGCAAAAACTGTTCACCGTCTCTATTCCCAGAACGCGCGCTTTTATAATATGGTGGGAGGATTCAGTATGAACTGTCACTATAACTTGTGGATAGCATCTATGCTTCCCACTCAATTGAAGCTGACAGTTTGAAGGAGATCCCACTAAACAGCAAACTTGTCGGTGGACGAAGTTTGTGAATTTCACATCTTTCTTCTTCTTTCTTCTTCTTTCTTCTTCTTTCTTCTTCTTTCTTCTTCTTTCTTCTTCTTTCTCTCCTTTTCTTCCTTGTTTCTCTTCTTCTTCTCTTCTTCTTTCTTTCTTCCTCTCCTCGTCTCTCCTCTACCTTCTTTTTCGTGCTCCTTTCATGAACGTGGTTGTCCACTTGAGCCAGTTTGGTGTATGGCCACTGTTGAGTGTAGATGGTGATTTTCACCTTTCAGTCGCTGGGAATTTTACGACACATCCATGAGTTCAAATGTAGCCGTGTAGCGATAGGGAGAAGGGAAAGGCAAGCAAGGGACCAAGGGAAAAGGGAGAAGGTTAGGAAGGAAGGAAGAAACTGTTAATGATGTTTGGAGAGCACACACCTTGTGTCCCTTTGCACCAGCCTTTTAGCCTTTTACCCGGCTGTGTGACAAGATGACCGTAAATGCAATTGTGCAAAAAGAAAACCTAGAAGAGGAACAAGAAATAAATTGATTGGAGGTAGTGAGAAATGAATGGATATGAGGGAGAAGAAGAGAAAGAGCAGAAGAATATGATGGTGGGGAAGAATAAGAAGAAGAAGAAAAAGAGGTGCAAGAAGAAGATGAAGACGAAGAAGAAGAAGAGCAAGAAGAAGAAGACGAAGAAGAAAAGGATTGGATGAAGAAGAAAAAAACAGGACTAGAATGAGATAGGAGAAGACGAAGCAGAAGAAGAGGAAGAACAAGGAGAAGGAGAAGATGAAGAAGACACGAGAAGAAGGACAAGAGGAAGGAGAAGAAGAAGGCAGGAAAAGAAGGAGAGGAAGAAGCAGAAGAAGAAGAAGAAGAAGAAGAAGAAGAAGAAGAAGAAGGAGAAGAAAAAGAAGAATAAGAAGAGAATAAGAAGAAGAAGAAAGAAAAGAAGAAGAAAAGAGAGAAAGAATAAGAAGAAGAAGAATGAAGAAAGAAGACGAAGAATAAGAAGAAGAGAAAGAAAAGAAGAAAGAAGAAGAAGAAAAAGAAAAGAAGAAGAAGAAGAAGAAGAAGAAGAAGAAAAGAAGAAGAAGAAGAAGAAGAAGAAGAAGAAGAAGAAGAAGAAGGAGAAGAAGGAGAGGATGAAGATGAAAAGGACAGGAGTAGAAGGAGACAGGAGAATATAGGACACGAAGAAGCAGAAGTAGAGGAAAAGACGAAGAAGAATGAGAAGTAGAAGAAAAGAAGAAGAAGAAGAAGAAGAAGAAGAAGAAGAAGAAGAAGAAGAAGAAGAAGAAGAAGAAGAAGAAGAAGAAAAGAAGAAGAAGAAGAAGAAGAAGAAGAAGGAGAGGAAGAAGGAGAATTAGTAGAAATATGAAACCTTTTCAAAAGCTTGCAGGTTACTTTTGTTAAAGCAATACTCCCACGTTCAGTTAGCCTACACTGTACAGGTATAAACTTCACGTAGGAGTACGATAATGATATCGATATTTTATTTTTTGTGCATCATTGTCAAAGTAAGTTTAGTAGTGTAGGTAGAGAATCTTACAATCAATTCACTTCGTTTTCAAATGTCAAAAAATAAGAGATACAACAAATTAAATAGCATATTTCCTCTTAAGCAGATACCTTTTATCCTTATCTCCAAGTAGAGATAAAAACATAGAGACGAGCTACATAATAAATATTGTTACAATGTTGAATACTCATACTATTTAGTACGGTATAATTATACTATAACAAAATCTCTGAAAACAATTCAATTATTTTTTTATCATAGTCATTCAATTTCAGCTTTTTAACATCCATGAAATCAAGCCGATAAAAAGCTGATTGTAGAACAAATAAACATATCAAATCAAATCATTCATTGTTAAAAAACATTGGTAAATGTTACACCAACGTCAAGGTTCCATAAGTCTTCGCAGAAGGAATATACCTTTATTCACTTTTTCAGCAATGTAACTGGTATGGCACTTCCAATTTTAATTTGTGTCGATATTCACTCCAAGGAAATTCATTGACTCTTTATTCACTATTCTCGTGTCACAACTGAATATAATATGCTTTGTTTTCTTAATGTTTAGAATGAGGTTATTGGCTGCACACAAATCTTCTACAGTTGAATTATTTTCACAGATGAGAGATCACATATGATTCTTATTACAGCATACTATACTGTAATAGAATCATATGTTTTCTTTACAGTCGAGTATATTTCCTAGTTCCGAATTGAGAACAGCAATACTTGTACAAAAACAGCCTTTTATCTCTCCAGGTGGAAGTTTTGTCAACTACAATCAATAAATTCCTGATTCGAAACTTGTAAACTAGGTTATGTTTATAGAATGCATGTAGTAATGTCAGCACAAGCAGGTAATGTTTTCTGTTTCTCAATTAATCTTCTCTAGATTATTATGACAGAAAATAGTGTAAGTTACTTGGACGTGAATGTCTTTTGCAGTGCTCGAATGAAATTCTAGTCTCGATGCTACGCTCCTGTATTTTATGCTCTATCGAAGAACTGCTCTAAAGGAAAACTGTTGAATGGAGGATTATATTCCATTCAGCAACCAGGAAAAAAATGAACGAAAGATTTAAGAGGAAATTGAAGAAGCTGAATGAAGTGGAAGAGCGGCTTCGACAATGATTCGAAAAAGTTGAAGTTCATTAAAATCCTTTTCTTTGAGAGACGACAAACGCATTTCATTATACGCAATATTACAGGAGGAAAACATGCCCAAGACTGGAGGAAATTAGAATTTCCTGAGCAAGAATTGAGTAAAAGTGGTCGGGGGCCGAGTGAAAACACTTTCAGTCTCCATTTTGAAGTTTTCAATTTACAAAAGTAGGCTAAGACTATCTTTATTGTTGAGTATTTTACTGAATCAGCTTGCGAAGCAGTTTTCTAATAGACAACTTTGATACCGGTTCAATGGTTTTCTTATCCAGATTATAAAACTGAATTGGACGAACAAAATTGAATGAGATTTCCACTGTTCTTCATATAGAGCTATAGAAAGTGTACTGTGACTTTCATATCTTTATAACTTTTCTTTTATATTTGATTTTGTTACTAAGTTTATCTTCATTATTTGTTGTTGTTCAACGGAATTGGACGAACAAAATTGAATGAGATTTCCACTGTTCTTCATATAGAGCTATAGAAAGTGTACTGTGACTTTCATATCTTTATAATTTTTGTTTTATATTTGATTTTGTTACTAAGTTTATCTTCATTATTTGTTGTTGTTCAACGGTTATCATGATCATATATTTGTAATAATATTGAGCGTGTGAAAAATATGAATGATAAGACATGTATACTATAATATTATAACAATATTATATATTGTTTGAGAGAACAATCTATCTTTGGAATTCTCTTTCTAAATACTCACTTTTCTCTGAAGAACTCCTGAAATTATTAACACACAATACAATTTATCAAGATCCCTTTCATTTCCAATTCAAAACGGTTCTTGAAGAGTTGAAACTATTTGTGCTATGATAAATAGATAAAGATTGCTCTATTTCAAAGGAAAAGTGAAAAACTTATTTTCAGTTTTACAACAAATATTATCAACCTTTTTATTTTAAGAATTGAAATAGAAGATTCCTTTTTTCAAAGGGAAAGTGAAAAACTTATTTCCACTTCTACAACAAATATTATTAACCTTATTATTTTAAGAATTGAAATGGAAGATCGCTTTCAAAGGAAAAGTGAGAAACTTATTTTCAGTTTTACAACAAATACTATTAACCTTATCATTTTGAGAATTGTAATAGAAGATTGCTTTATTTCAAAGGAAAAGTGAAAGATTTATTTTCAGTTCTACAACAAATATTATCAACTTATTATTTCAAGAATTAAAATAGTAGATTGCTTTATTTCTAAGGAATAGTGGGAAACTTATTTTTAGTTTTACAACAAATATTATCAACCTTTTTATTCTAAGAATTGAGTAGAAGATTGCTTTATTTCCAAGGGAAAGTGAAAAACTTATTTTCAGTTTTACAACAAATATTATTAACCTTATTATTTTGAGAATTGAAATGAAAGATTGCTTTATTTCAAAGGGAGAGTGAACTTCATATCTTCCATTGTGTTTCAAGATTAATTATTTCTCTAGAATATTTTCTCTTAACTTCCATTCATTTACTGGAGCCACCTTTCTGTCAAGATATCAATAGAACTTTTCTATAATAGAACACACAACTTGAAAATTTATCAGGGTTTGGGGTGAAATTGCACCATAAATAACGGTTTGCGTCAGTAACCTTATGAGATGAAAAAACTTGCCACATGAGTATCATGGCGGGGCGGAAACCCTGTATATATAATATATGAAATAAGGTGGCGTCCAGGATATAAATTTCTATTTTCTCATCCGCTAGCAAGTGAAATATGTTGATTGAAGAAAAACAAAGAGAGAGAAAGAGAGAGAGAGAGTGAGAAACAGTGGAGTGAGAGAGAGAGTGTGAGAGACTTTAGACTTTAAAGACTTTACTTTTAGAGACTTTACTTTAGAGACTTTAGACTTTAGACTTTACTTTCAAATGTTACTAGGCTTGTCACCTATGGTAAGAAGACACACACACACACACACACACACACACACACACACCACACACACACACACACACACACAGAGAGAGATGATTGATTATATGCCTTTATTAGGGCGGAGTTAGGACTCCTGGTCCTCTCTGCCACACAACCCTTTACAAAAGAAGACAAATTTACATAAGAACAGAAAAAATAGATTACATATTATGTAACAAGATTACATAAGATTAATATAAGTGAATAGAATTCTTAATTAAAATACAATAACATATAATAAAAGAGAATTTTAAACTTCATTTATTTATACAATTGGAAACAATATTTCAAATTCCACTAGATAAATCCTTTAGGAAAACGTATCAAGAGAGAGAGAGAGATTGATTGATTGATTGAGTACTTTATTTATGTAGATTACAATATATACTGGCTTATACACTTATATACAATAGCTTACAATACCGCAAAATTATAGATGAATTTACATAATATAGACTAAGAAAATAATTATTGAACTGTATATGATATAAAAAAAGAAATCTGTAATAAATGTAGATAATTATAATGTTATGCATCTACATAAATTGGCGGAGCTTTGGACATATCAATGTACATTTTTCGGAAAGAATATTGATAATATCCACCCCACTAACTCTCTACCAAAGAGATTGATTGATTGATTGATTGAGTACTTTATTTATGTAGATTACAATATATACTGGCTTATACACTTATATACAATAGCTTACAAGAGAGAGAGAGAGAGAGAGAGGAGAGAGAGAGAGTGAGTGAGAGAGAGGAGAGAGAGAGGAGAGAGAGGAGAGAGAGAGAGTGAGAGAGAGTGAGAGAGAGATTGATTGATTGATTGAGTACTTTATTTATGTAGATTACAATATATACTGGCTTATACACTTATATACAATAGCTTACAATACAGCAAAGTTATAGATGAATTACATAATATAGACTAAGAAAATAACTATTGAACTGTATATGATATGAAAAAGCAATTTGTAATATAATAACTATAGATAATAATCATATTGTTATGCATCTACATAAATTGGCGGAGCTTTGGACATATCAATGTCCATTCTTTGGGAAGAATATTAAAAATATCCTCCCCACTAACTCTCTACTAAAACGTTAATTTCGTTATTTAAACTAAGGATTTATTTATTAATGGAAATATTGTAAAAGTTTAAATCAATATGAATATTGAAGAGAAAAAAACAAAAATTGATAAAGTAAAATAATTATAGGTAGATAAGATCAAATAATTGATTAATAAAATGAAGTAGGCTGAAAGTAGATCAGGGTTATCAAATTTCAGTAATATACAGCAGTATGCAGTGGATAATTGAAATAACATGAGTTTATATAATATATATATATATATACAATTCGTTCTATAACATGGTTTAAAGGTTTATATTGGTGGAATGGGTGAGGGATGGTTGTCATGTGATCGTTCTAGGGCCGGACAGTTTCAGTCATTTGTTCCAAAATATGTTTTTTAAAGTCAGGTTGAAGCTCGCTCGGCTCTCGATAGACCTGATAGAAACAGGAAGTGTATTCCATGCACGACAGGCACTGACTAAGAAGGATTTTGTGAAAATAGTAGTTCGATGATTGGGTATCCTTAAAGTACTTTCTCCGGTTCTAGTATGTGAAGCATCTATCCTCCTACCTTCAGAGACAAATTTGAAATCATCTTTAAAATAGTTCGGATTACCGTATTTCAAGATATCTCTAACAAGCTTGACTATTCGAAAAAGCCTCTGATCGGGAAGCTTTAATGTTGAACTAGCAATGTGGGCTGGGGTGATATGATCATGGCGTTGGAGAGAGTAGACGAAACGTAGACAATAATTTTGGCAACGCTGTAGTTTATCATTCAGAGTGACTTGCATATCAATTAAGAACAGAATTACAATACATTAAATGTGGGAAGATGAGAGATTGAACCAATAATAATTTAAGAGAGAGAGAGTGAGAGAGAGGGTGGGAGGGGGAGAGAGAGAAAGAAAGAGTGGAGAGAGAATGAGAAAGACTTTAGACTTTAGACTTTATTTTCAATTGTTACTAGACTTGTCGCCTATGGTAAGAAGAGACTCAGAGAGAGAGTGAGTGAGAGAGAGTGAGAGTGAGAGAGAGCGAGAGTGAGAGAGAGTGAGAGAGAGAGAGAGAAGAAAGACATGAAAGAGGAAAAAAATGTTGAAAGAGAAATTTATGTCTTTTAGGATGACACAACAAACATTTCTCTTTTAGAAATATTGTTTTCGTCGCGCGATATTCAGAAAAGCGTTGAAGTAAAGTAATTGCATTTTAAAAATTTAGGTAGACATTTATTGTTTCCTCTTCAATATTTTCCTTTATTTCAACTTCATGCTCTATCAGGTACGATATTCCGAAAGATAGTGTTGGATGATAATAACAATAATACTCAGGGTGATGTCTACATAAGCTCTTAGGCTTGTGCGTGAGTAATAAGTGAGATTGATTGATTGATTGAGTACTTTATTTATGTAGATTATAATATATACTGGCTTATACACTTATATACAATAGCTTACAATACAGCAAAATTATAGATGAATTTACATAATATAGACTAGGAAAATAACTATTGAACTGTATATGATATGAAAGAGCAATTTGTAATATAATAACTATAGATAATAATCATATTGTTATGCATCTACATAAATTGGCGGAGCTTTGGACATATCAATGTCCATTCTTTGGGAAGAATATTAAAAATATCCTCCCCACTAACTCTCTACCAAGATGAGGGGGATAGAGAGGGATAATGAGAGATGACAACTACTTTTTAGGTAGACAGGACCGACGGCTTATTGTCTCCTCCGAAAGACGGATGGATCACATTCATCATATAAAAACAAAAAGATGATGATCAATAATAATTCTTATTCATAATGGATTTTCTAATTTACTTGAAATCCAGCTAGAATGCTCAAATGAACATGTTATCAGTAAAAATGTAGTTCTATTCCAATTATTGTAATAATATCAAATTAATTTCTTTCAAGTGCCTTCTTCTAAACATATACTATCTTCTTTTCCTTATCCGCCACATTTTCTTCTCCCTTCATCTTCTTGATCTCTCTTGTCCACCTGTTCCTTTATCACCACTTTTCCTTCCATTTTCATTCTTTCCTACATCTCCCTAGCTTCTTCTTCTTCTTCTTCTTCTTTTCTTCTTCTTTTTTCAACAAGTTAATAAGTATGGCAATAAACACTCTCAACACAAACAAGGACGATAACGCATAATTGAGAACTCGAATGGTTTACAATAAAATTAAATGTCATTCGAAATAGCTGTAGCTATCAATTCTGCCACTAGGTGGCTGATATAGGTGGCAATGGCTGATAATATTGTGACTACTCCCACTCGCTTCTGATTGATCGACAAGACAGAGCGCCCTCTCAACTCTCAATTCAGCCAGCAGATAGCAGCATCTCTTGGAAGCATGCCTGTATCAATTCGTCGAACCAGTTGATTCCCAATCATTTTTTTGATAATTCCTATACCGTACTCTGATATGAAGCTTTTAAAAACAGGCAAACAAACAAAAAATTGAACGAAATCACAAAGTAAAAGGAATTTATTTTCTTTGACAAAACATTCTCTCTTATTCTCTGTGACGAAACATTGATCCAGAGCTCTCGATGAGGAACCATGCCTTTATAAAATCAATATCCCCACCATGCCTATATCAATCATGCCTATATCAATTAATTCCGAATATTTTTTCGATAATTCCTATACTCTTACAATAAGAGCCTCTGGGATGCTTTCAAAAACAAACATTTTTTTGAAGCCGTCGTTAGGTCATGTCAGAGGCCCTGAAACTGATCGGTTGCGACCTGAAAACGCTGAAACCAGAGCTGAGCCAGCCAGGTTACTTGATATTATTATTATTGTTATTATTATTATTATTATTATTATTATTATTATTATTATTATTATTATTATTATTATTATTATTATTATCTTTAGAAGGTTTTGGAGAATTTATAATTCGTCTGGTTTATATTTGAAATGTTCTACTGAAGGAGAATCTTCTTATCTTTTGTCATTCTTGCTTTTTTTTATTATTCTTCATTTGTTTTGTTTGTAAGATTTCTTTTTATAAGTGTATTTTTCATTTTTGTTTGTTATATTTTCTATAATAAACTCCCTTCTTCTGGGGGTACCAGGATGAAGGAAAAAGGAAAAAGGAAAGGAATTATTATTTATTAAAAAGAACCAAACAAAAATAACATTTGAATCTAGAACTCCCGAAGTGAAAGCATGCCTATAAAAAATCATTAAATCAATTGATTCCTAACAATTTTTTGACAATTTTATACTCAGACGTTTTCAAGAACAGACTAACAAGACATTACAATCTAGAACCCTCGATGTAAAAGCATGCCTTTATCATATCGCAGAATCAAATTTCCTATAACTTTATAACCTTTTTTTTTATTATTCTATATTCTCCATAATTATAATCAAAATTCCCTATAATTTTCTGACAATTTGTATACTCTGACTTTTTCAGAAACAAGCTAACAAGACAATACAATCTAGAACCCTCGATGTAAATGCATGCCTATATCAAAACGCCAAGTCAAATTCCCTATAATTTTATATCCTTATTTTATATTATTCTATATTCTCCATAATTATAATCAAAATTCCCTATAATTTTCTGACAATTTGTTTACTCTGACGTTTGCAAAAACAAACTAACAAAACATTACAATCTAGAACACTCGACGTAAAAGCATGCCTTTATCAATCGCAGAATCAAATTCTCTATAATTTAAATCCTTATTCTATATTATTCTATATTCT
>NW_024092225.1:0-15761 GCF_014356525.2 Nilaparvata lugens | reverse complement strand
ACGCCAAGTCAAATTCCCTATAATTTTATATCCTTATTTTATATTATTCTATATTCTCCATAATTATAATCAAAATTCCCTATAATTTTCTGACAATTTGTTTACTCTGACGTTTGCAAAAACAAACTAACAAAACATTACAATCTAGAACACTCGACGTAAAAGCATGCCTTTATCAAATCGCAGAATCAAATTCTCTATAATTTAAATCCTTATTCTATATTATTCTATATTCTCCATAATTATAATCGATCTAATATACAGAGTGAGTGCTATCTGCTTTGTCGAATGATAGACATGGATAACATCAATGATAAAATAACAATCTGGCAACCTTGCAGAGTTATAGTGAGGTCCACGTCATGATGGCAGTGTTTGATAAGCAATGGTACCACTATCCTTGTCTACCATTCAACAAAGCGGATAGCGCTATCTCTTTCTCGCTTTGCTCTGTTGTCTCGTCTTTTAACAATGTAGAATTAATAAATAATTAGGACAATATTTCATCTTAGCTATGAAATTTCATTATGAAATTATTGAAAAATATACTTTCTTGCTTAATAAAATATAATTGATTATTCTAAACAAGAATTAACAGCTAATATTACAACATCAATCAGTTACCGTCTATAGGAGGCATTGACAAGACGGAGCATTGGCAACGTTATTCTCCTATCTTTCTCCACTGCCATTATAACGTGTACCTTACTATAGAAAAGGATAGCGTTATCTGCTTTGGTCGAGTCCATTATATTAAGCGAGCAATTTCTCTGTATTTATATATCTGGTTATTTTTATATCTGGTTATTTATATCTGGTTTATTTCTATATCTGGTTATTTCTATATCTGGCTATTTATGATTAACGGATCTCGAAACGGCTCTAACGATTTTTCACGAAATTTGGAACATAGTGGTTTATGATATAAAGATCGACGCACTAGGTCTCATCCTTGAGAAAACTCACTGAACGACATTAAAGGGATAATATTCATCCTACACTGAAACAGCTGTGGATAGTAAAGAAGTGACTGAACGAGTGAGTATGTGAAAATCAAAATATCGCATCCCCGAAATTCATAAGATGACGTATAGCCGCTGTGAAATATGAACCACGATCATTTTAGAGAAATAAGTTCTGTTATCAATAACTAGTAGTTCTGTGAACAATAGACCTACGCAGTATCTCATCCTCAAGTACCTGATTAAAACTATAGACCTTATAGAAATACAACAATAGACTGGCTTCTCCACACATCTGTGTAATCACTTGACAGCTGATTTATGATGAATAATTCCATAGTCTTGGTTTTTACTCCAATATTGGCGTATGAAGGAGGCTCCTTTTCGTTTATATTATCCTTGAATTGCAAAAATTTCCAAAAACCTTGTATATACGTCGACGCGCAATTAAAAAAATCTGGTGTGGTACACTCACACAACTTTCCTTGCTCATATTTGAAACTACGATCAAACTTCTGTATATGTGTATATATAATTATTGTTTTCAGAGTACTTTTTTCCTTAGTGTTGTAATATTACATTTGTTCGTCTCACTTTAAATCGAATCTTCAATTCGAGATCTATGGGAACTTTATAGTAAATGTCAGAGTATCAATAGACGGATAAACTTTTTGATGGAGAATTTATTATCGTAAATGTTTGTTGCATTGTTCCATGATGTCACCGAGGCAGGGTTAACAAATTACTGGATAAGGTTTATATTTTAATAGAATATGTATAAAAAATTTAAAATACATTTTCAAATAAAGTTTTTATTGAGAACAGATGTAGAATGTGAATTCTAAACTTATAAGTTATAATTTTTTTGATGACTGGTCTGTGGAGATCGATATTGACAGGAACAGGGCGTGTCTTTCGTGACTGGCACTTGTGTCTTTTGCTGTTCTTTCCTTTCTTCTGAAACTATGGCTGGCTATGTTTGTGTTGTAAAGTTTTGCTCTAAATCATTTCGTTTATTAATGTTTTAAATTGAGTTTTATATAAAATTTTGTGCTGTTTTGGTCAGATTTAGCGGTTTGTATTGTCAAACCATTAGCCACTGTGTTTCAACTGTAAACTAGATAAGTATTTTTAGTTCGTAATAACTCTGAAGTCATTAGGCTTGTAGTTTTGTTCTTGGTATATTTCTGTGTTTTGCAAATTTTCATCTGAAGATTATAAGTTAATTTGCTCTGAAAACTGGATTTCTCATTCATAGGCAATAGATCCATTCACAGTTTATCAAGAACTATTTTATTGGAGCCGACACTTTCCTTAGGTGATAGGTGTTAAATGCTATTCCAACCGTTTAAGGAAAAAATTGATACCACGGCAAAATGTTACCCCTGTGGTGGGACAGAATTACAAAATAAATATGTCCCAAATGGTACACTATGAAATCCCTGGTATAGAATTATTAGTGGATAGATATCTTGATAGGTTATGAATGGTTTGTTGCTGAGTGGGAAGTCGGTTCAAGAGAGATCAAGTTTTAATGAATCAGTGCATATTACAAAATGCAAACATTAAAAATGATCTGAATCTATAGCATTCTTAACACAAAGGTTTGATAAGCTAGATCTAGATTTGATGAGTTAAATGCTAATTTGATAAGCAAAATGCTAAGTAGACCAAATGTTTAAAAAATCAAAGTGCTAGGTTTGATGATATGAGCAAGAATGTACTAGTATAAGACTAGAGCAGTTAGTATAAACCTTCTATTGAAAAATGCACATGAAACATTGAAAGATGAAAACAAATTGAAGCAGGATGATAGTAGTGTTAATTACAAGATCAACTCATTCAAGTTCTGACAATTAGGCCTAGTTACTGTGTTGAAAAAGTCAACCTTAATGAGATAGTAGAATTGAATAAAGAAGTAGGTAGGAAGTTGTCTTCGCTGAAAGTCAACTATCATGAAAGTAATATTGCTACATGAAGGTTAGGAAAACTATGAACAAAGTGAATGATTACATGAGACAGGTTCTGTGGAGGTTAGAAAATGTAAACCAAATGAATCTGCTTTGAGTCAAGTTGATGAGTTCAACTTTCAACTGAAAATTTGAAAAGGTGTAATGCAATGCATTCCCAAGTGAACATGACTAACTTTTGTAGGCAAAACGGCTTTGTTGAAACAAATGAACCATGAATAATAACATGTTCTTGAAGAAAACAAACGCAAAGTTTCCATGATGTATTAGTATTCAAAGGTTGTTTCAAATGCTTATTTACAAGATGATGACTGTGAGTCACATGAGAAAGGGTATTCCCCAGCACACAATGATTAGGAATCTGTGTCATGCCGGGATTCAGAATAGCAATGACCGTAAATACTACGTATGGTAAGAGTCCATAATTGTATATTTTTTCTTTCCTGTAGCCTATTTTCTTGGCCCTAATCTTTTCAATTTTCGATTCTTTCCTGTCTTTGTGTAATATTCAGTAAATTTCTTCTATGAAGCATATCTTAACCAATCTTGTTCATAGTCATTAAAATTTGTATTTTTTCTGAAATAATTTAGAAGTTGAAATAGTAGCTTATTTTCCTAATCTTAAATTGTTGATAAAACTTAACTTTTCCAAAATCTATCCATTGTAGAGTAAATAATTGTTTGCTTGTGAAATATTTTTCATCATGTATCACTTAGTGAAGTGTATCAATTTTGTGTGTGTTGTTTTAGGGAATTTATTTACCCAATTTTCTTTTCCTCTGTTTGTATTTTTTAGGGAATTTATTACCCATATTTCATCTTGATCGTCTTGTATTTAATCTTGAAATCGTTTATACTTATTATACAGTCTTAAATTTTAAATTATTTAAAAATAATTGGTTTAATTTAAAACGTTGTGTTATATTATCAATTGAAATGAGTTAAAGGCTAAAATTTTTCTAAAGTGTTTTGTAATTGATTTTTTTTTCAAATTTAAAACGTTTGTTCTATAAATTTTGATATGATTGATTATCGTTGAAATGGGGATGGAGTGTATGTAGAATTTTTAGTGGGGTTTGTTGATTAGAATTTTGCTGGTATGTGATTGTTTTTTGAGATGGAAACCCATTATGCCTAAAGAAGGAATAACAGAGGTTATGACTTAGAGAGGCAGTAATGAGATAATATTTTTTGTGTTGATTATATGTTGATGCCATAGATGCAAAATAATGATTAATAATGTTGATTGCCATAGATGATGATTAATTATGATATTGTTTGCCTTTGAAGCAAAATTTATTGATGTTTGAATGGTTTCTTGTTTAAATGTTTGATAGTAAGTTTTGTCATGAAATGTAGTTTGTGTTTAGAACATTGAAGAGTCGAAATAAACTATAGTATCCAACAAACGATGATTATAATATTAAATAATTTGCTTTTCATACATTTTTGAACAAAATTAAAACTAATAATTTTGAAACCCTGAATGATAAATCATAAATGTGAAATGAACATGCTATAAATGAAATGTTATATTAAATAATAATGAAATGCAAATATATTATGAAATGATTGAATAGAAGACCAAATGTCTGAAATTATTGAAATATGTATTGAAATTAAATTTTTTGTTGTGTTGTTATGATGTTTGTTTTTTACAATTTTGATAATGATACAGGGTGTTAGAAATTATATTTCTATTTTGAAGAATGGATTAAAATGTTGATATTTGAACAGTGAATAAATGAATGATTTTTTTTAAATTTATCATTGATATGTCCATATTTCACAATTATGTATGCTGACTGTATAATAAGATGTTAACAAATTTCAATTTTATATATATTTAAAATTAATTTATGTGTATTAGATTGTATGGATAGCCTAATCAAGTTTTTCTTCTTAGTTTATAAGCATTTTAAGACAACAGGTACAGCACAGACATAACATTGAAATAGTTATCATGTGAATCTCGAAATCAGTAACAAGTGAACGCCATGAGAGTGTTAAGAACATTTGGGTGATTTTCAACTAGTGTGACATAACTACGCCAATAGCAATGCCAATAGCTACGCCAATGCTGCGTCAATGCTGATGCCAACGCCAATATCTACGCCGATGCCTGTGCTGATATCAATGCTGCACCAATGCCAATAGCTGCGCCAATGCCAATGTCAACACCAATATCAACACCAATAACTACGCCAAAATCAATGCTGATGCCAACGCCAATATCTACGCCGATGCCTGCGCCGAAGCCAATATCTGCGCCAATGCTGATGCCAAAAATCTGTGCCAATGCTGATGCCTACACTAATACTACAACAATATTAACAATAATACTACGCCAAAATGCAATAGCACGCCAATGCCTGCGCCATGCCAATAGCTACGCCAATGCCAAAATCTGCGCCAATGCCAACAACAAAACCAATGCCAATGACTGCGCAAATGCCAATATTAACGCGATGCAAAGCCGACACCAAAGCACGCCAATAGCAATGCCAATGCTTATTGCTGACTTCTGTATCTCAAACTTCAACACTACTGCATTACCTGGAGGTAATTGCCATCATGTTCACATTCACAACTTTGAATTCAGAAGAACAGTCACAGTATCATGAAAGAATTAACTCAAAAAATCCTCTCCTAAATTATTCCTGTATGCAGAACTCTAAACCTTGAAAGCTGAAAATATCAAAAAACAAAACCTTACCAAAATTAATCCTCACCTAAATTAATCCTGTATGCAGCGTCTATCTCTTTTCAAAAAACGAATTACATTGTCATTCAAGCCTGAAATGTACATTGTATAATTACAAATATGATACAAAATTATGTGACTCTGTATCGAGTTTGGAATGCAGCCGTCTACTACAAACATGAAGCAATGCTAACTGAGATGTCACCTGTATCGAGTTTGGTATGCAGCCGTCTACTACAAACATGAAGCAATGCTAACTGGATGTCACCTGTATCGAGTGTGATGCATCAGTCGACTACAAGTATCAGCCAACACTACGTGAATCCAGATCAGCCCCACACTTAACGTCATACATTGGAGTCACACTTAACTGAAAATTCATACTGAGTGCCTTAACGGACGTTTTCCAAAAATGTGCATCAATAAAATCAACTGCGTAAATAGTGAAAAAATGAACATTTTTTGATTTATTGAAATTTATGTGAAAATAAATGTAAAATTCATCAATCATTAAAAAAAAAAAATAATAATAATAATAATAATAATACTAATTTTTTTTATCAACATACTAAAATTTTTATGCAATAAAAATTAAATTTGTATCTATTAATTTATGTGCAATTTCAAAAAACTAGTCTTTACATTATTAACTTTCTGTTGAGATATTTTTCTTTAAATTATAAAGCTAAATCAAAAGTAATATTGATATTCTATATTTGAGATATTGTTTGGAAACAATAACAAACGCTATTGATGAATTTTATAATAATTTTCAATATTTTGGATGACATGTATGTTTTTTTTTCTAGAAAAAATGGTTACTGTTCTCAAATTTAAATTTCAACAATTTTCATTAGGGTCAATGTAAATTTTTTCTTTAAATTTCAAACAGTAATAAATTTTTTTTATGCAAGAGGGGGGTATTTGTAATATTACATTTTTCTTCTCACATTTAAATCGAATCTTCAATTCGAGATCTATGGAACTTTATAGTAAATGCCAGAGTTTAATATAGACGGATAAACTTTTTGATGGAGAATTTATTATCGTAATGTTTGTTGCATTGTGTCCATGATGTCACCGAGGCAGGGTTAACAAATACTGGATAAATGGTTTATTTAAATAGAATATGTATAAAAAAATTTAAAATAACATTTCAAAATAAAGTTTTATTGAGAACAGATGTAGAATGTGAATTCTAAACTTATAAGTTATAATTTTTTGATGACGTGTCTGTGGAGATCGATATATTGAACAGGGCGTTGTCTTTCGTGACTGGCAACTTGTGTCTTTTGCCTGTTCTTCCTTTCTTCTGAAACTAATGGCTGGCTATGTTTGTGTTGTAAAGTTTTGCTCTAAATCATTTTCGTTTATTAATGTTTTAAATTGAGTTTTATATAAAATTTTGTGCTGTTTTGGTCAGATTTAGCGGTTTGTATTGTCAAGCCATTAGCCACTGTGTTTCAACTGTAAACTAGATAAGTATTTTTAGTTCGTAATAACTCTGAAATCATTAGGCTTGTAAGTTATTGTTCTTGTATTTTCTGTGTTTTGCAAAAATTTTCATCTGAAGATTATAAGTTAATTTGCTCTGAAAACTGGATTTCTCATTCATAGGCAATAGATCATTCACAGTTTATCAAGAATCTATTTTATTGGAGAGCGACAACTTTCCTTAGGTGATAGGTGTTTAAATGCTATTCCAACGTTTAAGGAAAAATTGGTAGCACGGCAGTGTAATTGTGAAATTCGATTATTTTTTAGTCGTAATTTTTTTAAAGTCTTCAAAACAGCTGTTCTACAGATGAAATATCTCGACTATGTGTTATTTTTATGAATTGCGCTACTTACTACCTATGCACGAGAAGGAGGTTACTAAGTCCATTTCTTCAAGGATGTGGTGGACTCCCCCCAGTAGTTCCCAGAGAAGAGAATCTGCCAGTTGATAGAGCTGATAAAAAGCTATCCATTAATAAATTGAAGAAAATCGTTACAGCCGTTTCGCGGGAAAACCGTGAAAATGAAAAACATGTTTTTTATGCTTATCCGCCATTTTTCTCAAATATTACGGAGCTCCTGCAATTTTCCCAGAGATGACTCATGGCAGTTGATAGGGCTTATAAATAGCTATCCTGGTATGAATTTGAAGAAAATCGTCACAGCCGTTTCGAGAAAACCGTGAAAAACATGGTTTTTTAGTGATTATCCGCCATTTTTCTCAAAAATATTACGGAACTCCTGCAATTTTCCCAGAAATGAGACTCATGTCAGTTGATAGGGCTTATAAATCGTTAGAGCCGTTTTCGAGGAAAACCGTGAAAAACATGGTTTTTTAGTAATTATCCGCCATTTTTTCCGCCATCTGAATTGAATTTATTGAATTTTATTGTCGGGTCCTCATGGTATAAGGACCTAAAGTTTAAATTTCAAGTCAATCGGTCAATTAGGAATGGAGTTATCGTGTTCACAGACATACACACATACACACATACACACACACACACACACACACACACACAGACCAACACCCAAAAATCATGTTTTTGGACTCAGGAGAACCTTGAAACGTATAGAAAACTTGAAATTGGGGTACCTTAATTTTTTTTGGAAAGCAATACTTTCCTTACCTAGGTAGGAGGGCAAGGAAAGTAAAAGGAAATACCTGTCAAATTTCATGAAAATTATTACCGCGTTCGCCGTAAATGCGCAACATATAAACATTAAAGAAATGCCAAACCGTCGACTTGAATCGTAGAACTCACTTCGCTCGGTCAATGAAAATAACGAGCGAAGCTCGGTGCCCCGATATTGATAGACAAGGAGAGCAACACCATGTTCAAATACTGCCAGATAACGTGGACCTCACTATAGATTTCAGCTTTCCCCTTCTCCACAGCATCACAGCTGATCTTTATTCTATTTTTAGTTCATTCATCTATCAATAACCTTGAATAGGCCGTCGAGATTTATGTCTTAACATCCACGCATTCAGTTATTTCATCTCAGTGTCAGTGGATAACACAGTTATTCACTTATCAGTTATAATAGTTATCAGTTCTGATAACACAGACGATTTTCATTCTGTGATAATATTATTCGGATATTAGACATCACTTCAATCTGTGCTCTCAGTTTAGTTTTTAGTGCTCTAGATAGTAGGCCTAGGTCTATTATTTTTAGGATATTACATAATCCATCTTAGTACGCAGTGGGCTTTTATAGTGGACTCACTACCCTACTATAGTATTACACTGTGATATTATTATTAGGATATTACATAACCAGTTATTCCATCAGTGATCAGTGAGTTTTTTATTAGCGGAGCTAGTTTTATCTAAATATATTAGGATATAGACCTTCAGTTGTTTCGTCTCTGTTCTAAAGTTTTCCGTGGTTTTTGATAGTCTGTCTATTATTATTCTGTGATATTAGGATATTATTAAAAATGTTCGAGTTGGAGGATATAAGAATTGGTGACAGCTATGTGATAAGAGAAGCAAGAAGGACAGATTGTGAGAGGATACATCAGCTAGTGAAGGTGAGAAGCTTTGAGATAGAATATAACCTACATAATAATTATTATAGGCTTTACTTACTCTCTCTCAATCTTTTTGTCTGGAAGCATGTGAGTGAAACTCGAGCGAATTAACCTTCCGGTAGTCGGGCTCTTCTCAATCACACGAGCAGGCGCGTGTTGTATTTTGTACAACATCCAATTTTCCAAATTTTATGTACTCTGTTTACTGTCAAAACATATTAATTATTTGTTTAATTACTTTTTCCTCTTCTTGGATTATTTTACGCCTTGAACATTTGAATGATTACCTTTCAGCCCAATACGGTACATCAAGCAAAGCCATCAATTCTGTGTTATTGGTTCGTTTACAGTCCCCGTATACAGTCTTTCCCTATCTTATGCACAGTGCGACTATGTACGTCGCAACTGAATGGCACCAACTAAGAATGAACCATTGCTTGGTTGATACTGCAACTCAGTGGAGTGATGGGGGGAAGTTTTGGAATGCATAGGTGACTCATTCACTAACACCACTCACTAACTTCACTAACATAGGTGACTCATTCACTAATCAGTGATTGGGGGCAAATTTTGGAATGCATAGGTGACTCATTCACTAACATCACCCCATTCAATAGTTTTGTGCAGCAAAAAAACTAAACATTTGTACTTTTACAATTAAAACAGCGCGACTGCCGGAAGGTTAAGCACGTTTGTTGACTCACAACGCTATGATATAATACATTTTCAACACAAAAAGACAAATTTTGGCTAAAGTCTAGGTCCAGTGCCGAAATACCTGTCATCGAAATTTTTACGCCCAAATATTGTTAGAAGCAGCACTTTGAATTGAGATATTATTTATTCAGGCTGAACCTGAAATATATGGGAGATTTTACCTTCTCTAACAGAACTTCTCTCCAGATTCTACTCAAAAACACAACTTAAATGCCTGAAACGTCTAGCTTTATTGTATGTGCTATTGATTATACTAACAAATTTGCATAAAACTCAAAACCGATTCTCATTGGGCCTACTATAAGTCAAGCTAATAAGTTTTATTTTTTACTATGAAAAAATAACACGACTAAATAGAATTTCAAAGTAAGTTTGTGCTATTTCTAAAATATTACACACGTTTTCTAACCCATGGTTATTCGAACATGTCATTGATTATCTTGTATTGAACTTTCTCATATGCATTCGACAACTAAACATGATTAAATAATATCAGTATCAACTATTAAATTGAAATTAAATTATAATCAGTCATTGATTTTTTTCTCTTGTTTCCAGATCTTGCTGATGATTGGGTGCACCGAAAAAACACACCAAAAGTCCGATGCGAAAGTGTAGTAGTGTATCATGTTTATCTACTTGTAAAAAAACTGCAATTAAGTATTCTTATCACTTTCAATGCAGTCATTCAATCATTTATCTAATTATTTCGAATTGAATCATCAAAGGCTCTTAACACAGATGCTCATACTGTGTTTCTTGTCGTTTTTCAATTCACTTTTCACCAGTCATTAATATTCTAACTAGTCATAAATATTCTAGTCATAAATATCATATTGAATATCACAGTGATTCTGAATGATTCATTCTTATGACACATGAATAATTTTTTTCTTTTCCTTGTGAGACTCACTTTGAACTGCAAAAAGATAAAACTGTAGTAGCTTCAATCAGTATATGGATATAATTCTATTGGAATGAAAACATTCCAAGTTTAGTTTCTAATATCGAGGGACCGAGCTTCGCTCTGGAGTACAAAAGCATAGGAAATTTATTACAAAAGAGGGAATTATAATATATTTAGAGTTTATACAGAAAGGTTCTATCTAATGACAGTGGATTGACATTAATTCCCAGTGCAATGCGAAAATCTCTCTCACAAAGGCCCGTTTGCACAAAAGCCGGTTATATTTTAATCCTGATTAATTTCACGTGAACCAAATAAGAGAGGACCATTTTTAAAAAGAGGCTTCTCTGAATGATTCTCTTGAAATTAATAAGCATTAAAATTCAACCGGCTTCTGTGAAACCGACACTAAGGCCTGCCGCAAAGTAGACCCACGCTAATCCACGAAAAGCAACCCACGCCGTGGGATGTTTTGTAAACCATTGCTAGGCTTCTCCAGACATCTGTATAATGATAATAATGCATGCAATGGATAATCCACTTGTCAGCTGATTGATTATGAATAATTCTATAGCAATGGTTTACAAAACATCCCACGGCGTGGGTTGCTTTTCGTGGATTAGCGTGGGACTACTTTGCGGTGGACCTGATTGAATGATTGAAATAGTTCATCAACTGAGTCATAATATTTTTTTCTCAGTCCCACACACATGCATTCGCTCACTCACTTCCATCATAAACAGACGACGAAATTATCTGCTGTTTTTCCAAGGATGAATAAGAATAAGAATACTTCTATTCCATTAAAGCAATAACAATGTAATAGGAAACGTCAATAAAATATAAAAAGTCGATAAACTTCATTAAATACTATTACAAAAAAAACAAAAAAAAAAGAACATTACAAAAAATGAAATTGGCACTATGAGAATTGATAGAAACAGAAACAGATGAATGAGTATTATCATTTTAATGTCCTTCAGCGAGTTTTCCCAGGGATGAGAACTAGTACAATCGAAATTTCATAATTATAAACCTACTATGTTCCAAATTTCGTGAGAATCGTTAGAGCCGTTTTCGATATCCGGTGACATACAAACATAAATATAAACATATAAACAGAAATTGCTTGTTTAATAGTATAGGATTCCAATTAGATTATATTCATATACTGTAATTCTTTACCATTCCAAGTTTGTTCATCATTCAATATTATCTTTTCCTGTAATTAGATTCATTTAGAACCAACAACAATTAATATTAAGTTTATTTCTGTTGACAGATTTAGAAATCTACGGATTTGATACAACGCCACCTAAATTCAAATGTCTAGTAGTTGAATACACTAATGACATGCAGGATTTGACCAATGGTGAGTATAAATTTTTATCATTTAAGCCTACTTTAAATATTCTTCAAGCCTCAGTGATTTGTATGAAATATTTAAATTTGATAAACATGATAAATGAAACGCAATTATTCTTCTAAATTTTATTTCCTCATTAGTTCCAACTATGGTAATTGAAAAGAATGGAAACGACTTAATAATTGTCAAGGCTACAAGTTTATTGTAGCAATTTAGATAACTAGTTTCGATTGTTACACCATTATAAATCTCTAGTGGACGGATAGCTTGAAAATGGAGCGGCAGAATGCATATGGGAGAAGCCCTACGATTGGCCGTTGGAAGTTGACCAATGAAGGTTGAGATCTACTGTCATTTAGCGTTTTTTCTCTCTCTCATTCTTTCACTATTTCTCTCTTTCTTTTACTATTTCTTTCTGTCTTTCTGTCTTTCTTCCTTTCTTCCTTTCTGTCTTTCTGTCTTTCTTCCTTTCTTCCTTTCTTCCTTTCTTCCTTTCTTCCTTTCTTCCTTTCTTCCTTTCTTCCTTTCTTCCTTTCTTCCTTTCTCCCTTTCTCCCTTTCTTCCTTTCTTCCTTTCTTCCTTTCTTTCTTTCTTCCTTTACTTATTCGACATTTGAAACTGCATCAAGGAAGCAATAATGCTCCTGCAGTTTATGACATGTCAAAGTTTCGTGATCCAATATTTCTAATATCGGCCCTACTCCAATTAAAAAACACAACAGATTAGATAACACAGCAAATTCCAAAGTACATACATGAAGCAAAAAATCATCATTCGAAGAAGGAATAACGTTTGACGTTATCTGTTTTACATGTTGTTTCAACCATAGTAATTTTCTCTCACACCTATTATCGATAGTCCTAGAGATATAACTTTTTACACGGCTCTCTCTCGAAGACAGAAAGGCCAGATACTCTTTCCTTCACTAATCACTGGCACTACCAAATAGCATTCTCCCTACTTTTGTGTCAGCATCCAATTTTGTGCGCAGCATGCTTACCCCTCCCCACTACTCTGTCCATGTTACAAACTGTGCAACGAGAAATCGGTTTCCCCTCTTCATGTTGAAAGTAATATCTCTCGGACCATAGTTCAAGTCAATTGAATCTATCAAATTTTATTGAACAGAGTATTTACATTGGAGGTCCCACTAAACCCGAAGGTTTTTCAGTAGGTGCCTTTATAAGTATATAAGTATACATAATGAATCAAAAAATTGTAGTTTCAATTGAGTTTGGACGTCTCAATTATGAACCATTCATAAGACTTTCCTTTATAATAATAATAGTAAATTCATCTTGATTTACCAGGTACAAATAGCCAAAGTAACTCAAATCTGATTGGCTATGCCTTCACATCGTTTACTTTCAGTTCATGGTATGGCCATGAGTTATACCTTGAAGACATCTACTTAGAGAAAGAGCACCAGGGAAAAGGCATAGGAGCACGGCTGTTTGATGCAGTGGTTGAGGTACGTGATTATTTATTTCAATTATTTTGCACATAACTTTCTTCCTGGATAAACGGATAAATGAATAATAAAGAACTATAATGAGGTCCTCGTTATAATGGCCCTGTTTGATTAACATTTGTGTTGCTATCTTTGTCTATCATCTTCTTGTTGGCCAAAGCGAAGCTGAGGTCTTAGTTTCGACTCGATCGGCTTTCGTCTGTTTGTTTGTTTGTTTGTACCGCAGTTACAGTCGCAGTTATTGTCCTATTTGGATGAAGTTCGGTATGCAAGTTTTTTGAAACAAGGTGCAGAAACGTATGTGTAACGATTTTTGATAAAACCTCTTCTTTTTTTGTAATATTTAAAAAACTGCAAACTAACCTCAATCCAGAAAGGATGTGTCTTTGAAGATACAGCAATTCATCTCCATACTTTCTTGTATCTATTCTTACGAGCACATGGTGGTCGAGTCGGTTAGACTGTGGTCTGTCACACTGTGGGACCCAGGTTCATTCTCGTTCCTACCAGATTTATGCAGATAATACTAATATTGTTTTATTTTATTCTGATAATATTCATTATAGAATAAATTATTATGATTAGATAGAATAATTAAATTGAATCATATTATTATTGAATTGTAGAGAAGAATTTGTATGCGTAGAGATATAAAGGTGAATTTTCTCCTTTTTGTGTAGTTGAGAAGTTGATATTGTGGTAATTATTCACATTAAATAGAAAAGACCAAGAAATTGTCAAAAAAACCACAGATTTATTGATACTTAGAAATACCGGTTTCGGTAATTACACCTTGTCAATCTCTGATAAACTCTGTTAATGACCGAAACCGGTCTTTCTGAATATCAATAAATCTGTGGTTTTGACAATTTCTTAGTCTTTTTCATTTGAAAGGTATGTATTTGATATAAAGTTACTCCTTGATAAGTCCGGTGTCCCTGGAAACAGTGTCACTAGCATTTCAATGGAGAAAATATATATGACATGGCTAAATCTTACTGTAACTTACTGGGACTTACTATACTGGCCCTTCTCATTTGATGAAAGTTGTATTCATGAGCGAGGTCTACTGTTCGCAGAACTATCTGTAGTGAAGTCCTCGTTATAATGGCCGTATTTGCTTACCATTGGTGTTCTATCCTTTTCTATCATCCTTGTATAATTTCCTTATCATATTTGTATTATCATTGATCATCCTTGCACCATCTTCCTATAGGAGATCCACGTATAATGGCAGTATTCGTTCGAGATACTGTTGTTATCCTTGTCTATCATCCATCAAAGCAGATGATACTTTTTTTCTAGCTCTGCGACGTTGCCAGATCGTTTTAGCAATGTAGAGATATAATTGATTGACAGAATATTCAATCTCAATTTCGAAAATATTATAATTATGAAATATTACATTGAAAAATGTTATTTCTTGATGAATAAAATATAATTGGTTATTTCTAACAAGAATAACTAGATATTCCAGTATCAGCTATCTTCGGTAAAAGTCGGAGAATCGGAATCGCTGTTCTCCCAGATTTCTATCTCAATCGTGAGATAATAATAATTGAAAAGCATATTTTCGTGATGGATAAAATATTACTCATCATAGGTAATATTACACAAGATATAACGGTATCAGCCATCCTCTATAGAAGGCAGTGACAAGGCAGAGAATCAGAAAAGCTGAGAATCATGGTCCTACAATTCAAGCAACGTTTGCTCACATTATGACCCATCATTTTCTTCTCATAGTTTAACTTCCTCAAGAATAAAATCGTTGGGCTTGAACTAATAGTATTTTTCAGCTCATAATTGTCAGGTAAGGGAGTCGGCCTTGAGCGGTCACCCTTCCGATAAGAGTACTGAGAGAATGTCATTCAACTAATAATACTACTACTTATAATAATATATGATCATTATTCTTCATTGAGCCATTGATTATTATTATTGATAATATATTATTGACTATGGAACCATTAATTACATATCATTCATTATTCTTCATTGATTCTTCTCTCGACTCTATCCTCTCATCTTGTATTCTTCCAATGAATTATTATAATTTTCTTGATGTCCAATTATTATTCATCTCGAATTATCTTAGTTAATTTTCAACCTAGTACTTTTCAATT
>NW_024092224.1:0-20539 GCF_014356525.2 Nilaparvata lugens | reverse complement strand
TTCACATCCAGTGATTCAATTTTCTTTAGCACCCATCCACTCCCATGTCTTACGAAATTTTCGAAAGATGAGAGGATTTTTCTCACAGCCAAGAAAAAATGCTTATTAAAATCATCATAGTTCTCAAGCACGTTTAGCGCTATGTTGGAGTAACTATGTAGATTTATTAGAGATGAAACAGACTCATCAACCTTGTCATCCAGCACCACTAATTTATACAATAAAACGTTTAAAACTATGTACCACCTTACATTTCCATCATACCGTGCCGCATGCTCCCTAATTATCTCGAAAACTCGAGTTTTCGACCTCTCAAGCACATTCTCAATGTCAATATCCTCATCATCAAGGGTGATGCGATGGTGGACTGTGCTTGAATTGATGCCACGAAGTCTGCGTTCCCTCGGTATGATGCTGAAAAAACAAAAGAATTATGATCAGGATTGCATAGGCAATAGTGTGTGTGTGTGTAAAGGAGTACAATTCACAATCAGTTGTGAATTAGCATTCACGATGTTATCACAAGGACAGATAATGTTGCATGAAAGATTGAGATTATTAACATTCGATAAAAGATGGTTGAAATCTTCTCCGCATTTGTCCGCGGAAAACATGGCGAAAGAGGGATTTATATTCGCGTGTGAACCGGACATTGTACGCTGCGTATTTTGTTCAATTTTTTTAGGAGATTGGGAGCAAAATGATGTTGTAGCCAACGAACATGCAAAGTTTAGCACAAACTGTAGAAGGGAAGGAAATATAACAATTGAAGAGGAGAATTACGATAATAATATTCTACGAGAATATGAAGAAAGATATTTATCATTTACCAATATGCCAGAAGATTTATCTGTACAAGGAGAGTACTTTGAAAAACTACCTCCACACCATCTACATTGTTACATTTGCAAACCATTAACTGATAGAGCAGACTATTTTGCAAGAAATGGTTATTTCTTACATAACTATCACTATCTATAATGTGTGTTTTGTAAATATATTATCGTTGAACCATTTGAAAAAGTAATGCATTTACCGTTTTGTTTATATGCTGATGAGTGTAAGAAAAAAGAAGAAGAAGAAGAAGAAGCTCATCATACAGATGAAGCGGAAAAATCACAAGCATGCAGTATAATGTAGAAGGTTTTTCATCCTCCGAGGACAAACACTGTGCTCGGAGGAGAAAAACTGTGCTCGGAGGAGAAAAACTGTCCTCGGAGCATAATTTTCCTCCTCAGAGGATAAAATCGAAGTAAAAATGTACTTACATGTACTGGTTGATGCTGCGTGAATCTCCTCGAGTGTAGAGGTGTAGATAGTGGCCTATGCTACAGGTGTAGATAGCGGTCTATGGTACAGGTGTAGATAGCGGCCTATGGTATGATTGATTCCTCTCAGGTGTAGATACTGCCTTTGACTCCTCGAGTTGAGAGGTGAGAAAATGCTGTGAAAACAATGAAATATTTAATAACTGTAACCAAATATATATAAGTAGAGTACTATAAAGTACAATAAATTATCGCTAGAGTGTGCTTTTCATAATAATAATAATAATAAGCTAGAGCAAGCTAATCTGTTAGTAGTGATCTTGTCTTTGCTGATACAACATCAAGCTACTGTACTGAGATGGATAATGTGTTTGGTGCGGGATCAGTGGAGTCTGAGTTAAAGTCTTCAGATTTGTGCGTTCAATTCATTATAGATAGACATTTTAATCAATTAAGTGAATACCATTCTGTTCCTTTAGAAAAAATGAGATATCAATATAAATTAAGTGAACTCTTGGACATGCACCTAGATATATTGGACCAGTTAGCAGAAAAAGGATGGACAAATCTACAATATTTAACTTTTGTGAGAGATTATGAAAAATTAGGAGTTTGGCATAGTGATAACTATAATCATATTCTTGTTTGTGATTTATATGGTACATCATATGATAAATTCTGGGAGAATGGCGATATCCCAGGCTCATGTGTGTGTACAATCCTTACACACTCTATCAATAGAATTAAGAAGGTTATAATAGAAAACAATGCTCATTTAACAAAAGAACAATTAAATAAACTTATCTGGAATTTTTTACGAGATTCTTCAGATGAAACAGGCTTAGAACAAGATTGACAAAGAAAGATCAAAATCAAGTATGTGTGCAATATTGTAAATAAATGAAATGCATCAACTTTGCTACTGGTTGGTTAAATATTAAAATGTGTTATCTCATTGATGATAGAAAACACTGACAAGATAAGATTCATGTTTGAAAAATGAGCTCCTCTTACTTCCATGTTGAAGGATCTAACATGGAGAACAATATTGTCCTCGGAGAAGAGGAAAATTCAAGTAAAAATGAACTTACATGTGTTGATTTGACGAAATGAAATAATCGGATATGCTTCTCTCAGCTCCTCGACTCGGTTCAGGTATTGTTCCAGCTTAGCTCCTCGCCTATGATTTTCTCGATGCAGGTAAGTTTCTCTCACGAGAGCACAACTGCTTATGAGACCGAGTTGTGAGGTGAGAAAATGCTGTGGAAAACAATGAAATATTTAATAACTGTAACCAAATATATATTATAAAAATCAATTTAGTGTTATTTCACAAAAATATGAGAATGTAACAAAAATTTTTACTTACAATCAATAATGTTAGCGTCGAGCTAAACCTCTGTGGAGTATGCAGTGCTCGCCAATTGTGATAGGCCTCCTCGGCAGCTAGTACGTGTAGACAAGTGCACTCAATCACTCTCCACTACGCAAGCTGCATTAAGTGATAAGAAATTAAAAATGTGTTTTTATATAGCTTGATGTATGCACGCACAAGCTGACATCACTCGGTCGCTCACTCAGTCAAGGCCGGGCAACGCCCTCCCGACCTTCACAAGGCCGCCCGAGGTGGATGATGGATTCACTTAAACTGGCAGTAGCGTACGACCGATCAAAGGGGAGAACGAGATGATCCTTTACTCGTCATTCGTAATGCAGAGATCGCTACGCGGTGAGAGGCAAATGGTTTCACTAGTATACGAATGATGGATTAAAAAGGAACTCACGACTGATTTCTCTTTCACATAGCTTTTGCAATAGAGGAAAAAGCGGCAACGTGCCAGGGGGGCCCGAGTTGGGTACAAGCCAGTCTGCTGCTTGTGTGAGAGAGAGAGAGAGTCATTTGGTTCTAATCGTTCGAACTGATAAGACGAGAAAATGACTGCTTATTTTGATTGCACAAGTTTCAATGAATTCTCAATTGATGCAGACCAGCAAGTCAATTGGGGATTTGACCATTTTCCTTTTGATTGGTTTAGAGTAACAAATGTAACATTTCCCGATAATGGAGAAAAAGTCTAGCACTGAACTACTATTATCTAAGTTGAAATTTTCAGTCACACCACTATTATCATTGAATACTTCCACAGTTGGAACAGCATCCTCGTCATCCCATACAAAAGTATTCAGTCGCTGGTTTCCAACTCGTCTAGGTGGAGCAGGACGAATAGTTGCTGGTTGTGGAGCAGGACGAATAGTTGCTGGTTCGTCACTGGCTTGGTTCTCGTCTGTCTCATCCATTTCCGATTGTGAATCTAAACAAATAAAATGACAAAATTGTCATTAGAAACTGTGAAAGCATTGTCTGTATTATCCAAAATGAATACATACTGGAAATTATTGGAAGATTGGAGACATCAACAAAATTTTTTAGGTTAGCTGTAGGGATGAAGTTGAATTATATGAATAATAAAGTTCTACTAACCTTGATTATTTTGAAGTTCCTGCTGAATATAGTCGGGATCATCATCAGAATTGTCAAGAAGAAAATCTTCATCACTATTCTCACTAAAATCACCTTCTAATAACGCATCAATATCAGAGTCATTCAGATTGTCAGAAGCCATCTTCCTGATCTGAATGATGGAAACAGCAGTTGAATCAGATGGCTAGTAAACGTTGTATTCCTGCATTTTCACGCTATCTAGCGGATTCTAAGGTAACTAGGAGAACAAAGCTTTGATCTGAGACACTAAATCTCGTCTAGTGACGGTGTAGTACATTTAAAAAGCAATGGAAAGAGCACCACGTCACATGACGGGATGAGCAATCTTCAAATGACTTGCCAGCCCGTCATGTGACGGGCTCGGCACGCAAAGTGTTAAATATTGAGGAAACAATGACGTCTGAGCTCTCAATCATACAAATTTGTATCCGGGTGGCAGAGCACAGAACCTTAACAAATGTTCCAATATCCACAACATCCTCGCCTAGTGCAACAGCTTGGTCTGCTGTGAACCAGTATTATAGCCGCTGGTTATGATGTTATCCCAGATGCAAAAGATCAAGTACACTTTCTGTGTATAGGATCTTTATGACGTTGTTATACCCCATTTTCCCCTAGATTTAGCAAAGGGGTGGACAAGCCAGCTCAAGGGCTTGGCTTTGGTCGCTCGTTTGGCCATGTTCTTCTTGGGCCTGTAATAGAGCTCGACCGTGATCTTTATCTTCACTCTCCTTCATCTTGACCTTCTTCGGGCCAGTGCTTTCGTCTTTGTCCTTCAATTTCTTGAGGCCAACCTTCACATCTTTCAACATGGTATTGTCAGTCACTCTACGCTTCTTTCGATTCTGTTGAGAAGCGGATTGTAGTCTGGTAACTACATCATAGATAGTGCCAACATCAGGAGAAACTTTCAGATACAGATAGTCCTTCAGATTTCCATGAAAGATAGCAAATTTCAAAAAGTGTTCTGCTATCATATTATCCTGTCCAGAGCCGCATTGCCGAAACTGCTGTAAGCGTCTTCTTAGATCAGTCTCAGTTGCAGTCAGTTCTCCACTACATAGTTTTGGAGTAGTAGGAGATTTAAAGTTATGTCTCATTGCCTCTGACTCATAGCAACCGAAATATGGATCTTTCATTAAATAGGCGTTGTTGACGACACTGTTAATCACCATTGTCGCAAAGTTGTTGGTTATGGCGTTAACGTATACGGGCGTTGTTTCCATCACTTGTACTGGTGGTAACTTATCAGTGATGCTCTGCTGTTCTTTGTCCCGTATGGATTCGGTCTGTGCTGGCTCTTCGCCTTCACTCATGAATTCATGAGGATGATTTCAGCGCGTTCACTGGTGGTAGGAGCACCTTGGTGAGAACGAAATGGATGGACAGGTGGCTGAGGATGGTCCATATTGTCTTCGTCTCCGGAATCGATATTCATGACGTCATCTCAGTCATCATCGTCTTCATCTCTTTCAATTTTATTCTGTTCTTTTTCATCAAAAAGGAAGCGTGTGATGTCCAGGATATCGATATGACACGTTGGAGTTACTCTGACTTTGCCACTGCGGGTGTGGTTTGATGTTTTCTAAATTTTCATCATGTTCTTCTTGGGTCCAGTTAGTTTTATCCAGTTTTATCCAGTTTTAATCCTCCAATCTGTTATTTTAGCAACGGCATCCTCTCGGATTGATTTTTCTTTATAAAATCAAAGGTCGATTTTTATAAAGTGGATCATGACCTGGCTCACCTTTCTTTATAAATTTCGAATTATCGTTCAAGTGAAGGTTTGAAAGAATAAGAAGAAATCTGTTCTTGCTCATAACATTGGGACAGTAGTTACAAGAAATAGTGGGGTCTTTACTCCAGTGATCAATTATCTGAGGTCTATTGCTAATACTTTGATGAAAAATTATGCCTATGAACTTTTTTATGTCTGCTTTTGTCACACTTTTCCACTCATTCATTCTAGAATTAGCTTTTAGAGTATTAGTACTTCTCATTTTTCTCAACTTTTGTCTTGCATATAGATTAGTTTGTTCCTTGAAAACACCAATAACTTGATTATCAACAAAGTAAGAGAAAAAGTCTAGCACTGAACTACTATTATCTAAGTTGAAATTTTCAGTCACACCACTATTATCATTGAATACTTCCACAGTTGGAACAGCATCCTCGTCATCCCATACAAAAGTATTCAGTCGCTGGTTTCCAACTCGTCTAGGTGGAGCAGGACGAATAGTTGCTGGTTGTGGAGCAGGACGAATAGTTGCTGGTTCGTCACTGGCTTGGTTCTCGTCTGTCTCATCCATTTCCGATTGTGAATCTAAACAAATAAAATGACAAAATTGTCATTAGAAACTGTGAAAGCATTGTCTGTATTATCCAAAATGAATACATACTGGAAATTATTGGAAGATTGGAGACATCAACAAAATTTTTTAGGTTAGCTGTAGGGATGAAGTTGAATTATATGAATAATAAAGTTCTACTAACCTTGATTATTTTGAAGTTCCTGCTGAATATAGTCGGGATCATCATCAGAATTGTCAAGAAGAAAATCTTCATCACTATTCTCACTAAAATCACCTTCTAATAACGCATCAATATCAGAGTCATTCAGATTGTCAGAAGCCATCTTCCTGATCTGAATGATGGAAACAGCAGTTGAATCAGATGGCTAGTAAACGTTGTATTCCTGCATTTTCACGCTATCTAGCGGATTCTAAGGTAACTAGGAGAACAAAGCTTTGATCTGAGACACTAAATCTCGTCTAGTGACGGTGTAGTACATTTAAAAAGCAATGGAAAGAGCACCACGTCACATGACGGGATGAGCAATCTTCAAATGACTTGACAGCCCGTCCTGTGACGGGCTAAGCAATCTTCAGATAACTTGCCAGCCCGTCATGTGACGGGCTCGGCACGCAAAGTGTTAATATTGAGGAACAATGACGTCTGAGCTCTCAATCATACAAATTTGTATCCGGGTGGCAGAGCACAGAACCTTAACAAATGTTCCAATATCCACAACATCCTCGCCTAGTGCAACAGCTTGGTCTGCTGTGAACCAGTATTATAGCCGCTGGTTATGATGTTATCCCAGATGCAAAAGATCAAGTACACTTTCTGTGTATAGGATCTTTATGACGTTGTTATACCCCATTTTCCCCTAGATTTAGCAAAGGGGTGGACAAGCCAGCTCAAGGGCTTGGCTTTGGTCGCTCGTTTGGCCATGTTCTTCTTGGGCCTGTAATAGAGCTCGACCGTGATCTTTATCTTCACTCTCCTTCATCTTGACCTTCTTCGGGCCAGTGCTTTCGTCTTTGTCCTTCAATTTCTTGAGGCCAACCTTCACATCTTTCAACATGGTATTGTCAGTCACTCTACGCTTCTTTCGATTCTGTTGAGAAGCGGATTGTAGTCTGGTAACTACATCATAGATAGTGCCAACATCAGGAGAAACTTTCAGATACAGATAGTCCTTCAGATTTCCATGAAAGATAGCAAATTTCAAAAAGTGTTCTGCTATCATATTATCCTGTCCAGAGCCGCATTGCCGAAACTGCTGTAAGCGTCTTCTTAGATCAGTCTCAGTTGCAGTCAGTTCTCCACTACATAGTTTTGGAGTAGTAGGAGATTTAAAGTTATGTCTCATTGCCTCTGACTCATAGCAACCGAAATATGGATCTTTCATTAAATAGGCGTTGTTGACGACACTGTTAATCACCATTGTCGCAAAGTTGTTGGTTATGGCGTTAACGTATACGGGCGTTGTTTCCATCACTTGTACTGGTGGTAACTTATCAGTGATGCTCTGCTGTTCTTTGTCCCGTATGGATTCGGTCTGTGCTGGCTCTTCGCCTTCACTCATGAATTCATGAGGATGCTTTTCAGCGCGTTCACTGGTGGTAGGAGCGCCTTGGTGAGAACGAAATGGATGGACAGGTGGCTGAGGATGGTCCATATTGTCTTCGTCTCCGGAATCGATATTCATGACGTCATCTCAGTCATCATCGTCTTCATCTCTTTCAATTTTATTCTGTTCTTTTTCATCAAAAAGGAAGCGTGTGATGTCCAGGATATCGATATGACACGTTGGAGTTACTCTGACTTTGCCACTGCGGGTGTGGTTTGATGTTTTCTAAATTTTCATCATGTTCTTCTTGGGTCCAGTTAGTTTTATCCAGTTTTATCCAGTTTTAATCCTCCAATCTGTTATTTTAGCAACGGCATCCTCTCGGATTGATTTTTCTTTATAAAATCAAAGGTCGATTTTTATAAAGTGGATCATGACCTGGCTCACCTTTCTTTATAAATTTCGAATTATCGTTCAAGTGAAGGTTTGAAAGAATAAGAAGAATCTGTTCTTGCTCATAACATTGGGACAGTAGTTACAAGAAATAGTGGGGTCTTTACTCCAGTGATCAATTATCTGAGGTCTATTGCTAATACTTTGATGAAAAATTATGCCTATGAACTTTTTTATGTCTGCTTTTGTCACACTTTTCCACTCATTCATTCTAGAATTAGCTTTTAGAGTATTAGTACTTCTCACTATTCTCACTAAAATCACCTTCTAATAACGCATCAATATCAGAGTCATTCAGATTGTCAGAAGCCATCTTCCTGATCTGAATGATGGAAACAGCAGTTGAATCAGATGGCTAGTAAACGTTGTATTCCTGCATTTTCACGCTATCTAGCGGATTCTAAGGTAACTAGGAGAACAAAGCTTTGATCTGAGACACTAAATCTCGTCTAGTGACGGTGTAGTACATTTAAAAAGCAATGGAAAGAGCACCACGTCACATGACGGGATGAGCAATCTTCAAATGACTTGACAGCCCGTCCTGTGACGGGCTAAGCAATCTTCAGATAACTTGCCAGCCCGTCATGTGACGGGCTCGGCACGCAAAGTGTTAAATATTGAGGAAACAATGACGTCTGAGCTCTCAATCATACAAATTTGTATCCGGGTGGCAGAGCACAGAACCTTAACAAATGTTCCAATATCCACAACATCCTCGCCTAGTGCAACAGCTTGGTCTGCTGTGAACCAGTATTATAGCCGCTGGTTATGATGTTATCCCAGATGCAAAAGATCAAGTACACTTTCTGTGTATAGGATCTTTATGACGTTGTTATACCCCATTTTCCCCTAGATTTAGCAAAGGGGTGGACAAGCCAGCTCAAGGGCTTGGCTTTGGTCGCTCGTTTGGCCATGTTCTTCTTGGGCCTGTAATAGAGCTCGACCGTGATCTTTATCTTCACTCTCCTTCATCTTGACCTTCTTCGGGCCAGTGCTTTCGTCTTTGTCCTTCAATTTCTTGAGGCCAACCTTCACATCTTTCAACATGGTATTGTCAGTCACTCTACGCTTCTTTCGATTCTGTTGAGAAGCGGATTGTAGTCTGGTAACTACATCATAGATAGTGCCAACATCAGGAGAAACTTTCAGATACAGATAGTCCTTCAGATTTCCATGAAAGATAGCAAATTTCAAAAAGTGTTCTGCTATCATATTATCCTGTCCAGAGCCGCATTGCCGAAACTGCTGTAAGCGTCTTCTTAGATCAGTCTCAGTTGCAGTCAGTTCTCCACTACATAGTTTTGGAGTAGTAGGAGATTTAAAGTTATGTCTCATTGCCTCTGACTCATAGCAACCGAAATATGGATCTTTCATTAAATAGGCGTTGTTGACGACACTGTTAATCACCATTGTCGCAAAGTTGTTGGTTATGGCGTTAACGTATACGGGCGTTGTTTCCATCACTTGTACTGGTGGTAACTTATCAGTGATGCTCTGCTGTTCTTTGTCCCGTATGGATTCGGTCTGTGCTGGCTCTTCGCCTTCACTCATGAATTCATGAGGATGCTTTTCAGCGCGTTCACTGGTGGTAGGAGCGCCTTGGTGAGAACGAAATGGATGGACAGGTGGCTGAGGATGGTCCATATTGTCTTCGTCTCCGGAATCGATATTCATGACGTCATCTCAGTCATCATCGTCTTCATCTCTTTCAATTTTATTCTGTTCTTTTTCATCAAAAAGGAAGCGTGTGATGTCCAGGATATCGATATGACACGTTGGAGTTACTCTGACTTTGCCACTGCGGGTGTGGTTTGATGTTTTCTAAATTTTCATCATGTTCTTCTTGGGTCCAGTTAGTTTTATCCAGTTTTAATCCTCCAATCTGTTATTTTAGCAACGGCATCCTCGGATTGATTTTTCTTTATAAAATCAAAGGTCGATTTTTATAAAGTGGATCATGACCTGGCTCACCTTTCTTTATAAATTTCGAATTATCGTTCAAGTGAAGGTTTGAAAGAATAAGAAGAAATCTGTTCTTGCTCATAACATTGGGACAGTAGTTACAAGAAATAGTGGGGTCTTTACTCCAGTGATCAATTATCTGAGGTCTATTGCTAATACTTTGATGAAAAATTATGCCTATGAACTTTTTTATGTCTGCTTTTGTCACACTTTTCCACTCATTCATTCTAGAATTAGCTTTTAGAGTATTAGTACTTCTCATTTTTCTCAACTTTTGTCTTGCATATAGATTAGTTTGTTCCTTGAAAACACCAATAACTTGATTATCAACAAAGTAAGAGAAAAAGTCTAGCACTGAACTACTATTATCTAAGTTGAAATTTTCAGTCACACCACTATTATCATTGAATACTTCCACAGTTGGAACAGCATCCTCGTCATCCCATACAAAAGTATTCAGTCGCTGGTTTCCAACTCGTCTAGGTGGAGCAGGACGAATAGTTGCTGGTTGTGGAGCAGGACGAATAGTTGCTGGTTCGTCACTGGCTTGGTTCTCGTCTGTCTCATCCATTTCCGATTGTGAATCTAAACAAATAAAATGACAAAATTGTCATTAGAAACTGTGAAAGCATTGTCTGTATTATCCAAAATGAATACATACTGGAAATTATTGGAAGATTGGAGACATCAACAAAATTTTTTAGGTTAGCTGTAGGGATGAAGTTGAATTATATGAATAATAAAGTTCTACTAACCTTGATTATTTTGAAGTTCCTGCTGAATATAGTCGGGATCATCATCATCAAAAAATGATGGAATGATGGAATAGTTGCTGGTTCGTCACTGGCTTGGTTTGTAAATGTTTATTTTTTTCTGTTATACATTTTTTAATTTTATCGATAGACTCTTTAACACTTTGCGTGCCGGCCGGTTTTTGGCAGGTCATTCCAAGCCTGCCGGTCAATTTACGGCTGGCCTTTCCAAGCCAGCCGGCTGTTTTTGCTACATTTTGAACATTCATAGCTCAATAACTACTCAACTCACTTCAATCACACTTACCTCTCTTGAAAGATCTTCTCTTCCTCTTTCTATTCATACCATTTCATATCTATAAAAATTTCATATAATATTCATCAGATTGGTTTGAAAAATATAATTTTTTGACATTTTTAAAAATTGAACCAAACATTAGTGTTTAGAGATTTGGGTCAGGATTCGATAAAAAACGAACACAATCATTTAGAAACACAGAATATATTGTTAAATGAATAAAGTCATATAATTACACTTATAATGGTGCGGAAAAATTTCTTTTTGTATGAAATATTTTGAAGCATGGCTCCATGCAAAGAGCTATTTTACATTCAGAGCACCAGTGGGAAGTGTCTTTCCTTTTTGCTTTCCCTGTTTCATTTTTACCCCTAGCAGAGCAAACTTTACATGCCCTCTGTACTCTTTTTTTCCCGGGAGGTACAGGAATTTTTTCCAAATAGTGTTTGCCATTTGCAAGCCTACCTAACTGGCCACCACTTGGACCTGGCTGTGGACCCTCTTGTGCAGTATCTCTTTCACATATTGCAAGTTCAGCACTTAGAAATCTCATGAACTGGGTTATTGACAACCTATTTCTTTTGACCTGGTTATGTAAGATACAAGAATTTACTACACACATAAGAAGACAGTGAAAAGTTAGCTTTTTCCACCATTTTACTGTTCTATGCTCAAATGCCCCATAAGACATCATTTGATCTGTGAGATCAACACCAGCCTTATTCTGATTATAATCCAAGACACAAGCAGGCTTGGTTTTTTCAATGCCTCTTTTTGTTTGAAAAGTTGTCATTTGAGCAGTGTGCCTAGTACTCAACATATACACTGGACGTTTGTCTTTCCAGCATATAGCTAACAGATTCCCACTCCTACGAAATATTTGCTCCCCTTTTTGTAGGTTTGGATTTTTCAAATCTCTAGGCAAACCCCTACGATTTTTCATCACTGTTCCAACAAGACCAGTTTCAATTTTCTCAAGTTCCCTTGCAAGTTCAGGACTTGTGTAAAATCTGTCTGTGTACAGAGTACGACCAACTCCAGATAAGCTCCCTAATAAAGTTGTAACAATATTTACAACAACATTACTCTGGCCACAAAATACATTAAAATTACAAACATAGCCAGTGGTGGCTTCAGAAAGCATGTACAGTTTTATACCATACTTATTTGGTTTTTGAGGCATATACTGCTTGAAATGTAATCTACCTCTGAATGGACACATACCCTCATCTATTGTGATTTTTTCTCCAGGGACATATGCCTGCTGGAAAGTTTTTTGAATGCTGTCAATCAAAGGTCGATTTTTATAAAGTGGATCATGACCTGGCTCACCTTTCTTTATAAATTTCGAATTATCGTTCAAGTGAAGGTTTGAAAGAATAAGAAGAAATCTGTTCTTGCTCATAACATTGGGACAGTAGTTACAAGAAATAGTGGGGTCTTTACTCCAGTGATCAATTATCTGAGGTCTATTGCTAATACTTTGATGAAAAATTATGCCTATGAACTTTTTTATGTCTGCTTTTGTCACACTTTTCCACTCATTCATTCTAGAATTAGCTTTTAGAGTATTAGTACTTCTCATTTTTCTCAACTTTTGTCTTGCATATAGATTAGTTTGTTCCTTGAAAACACCAATAACTTGATTATCAACAAAGTAAGAGAAAAAGTCTAGCACTGAACTACTATTATCTAAGTTGAAATTTTCAGTCACACCACTATTATCATTGAATACTTCCACAGTTGGAACAGCATCCTCGTCATCCCATACAAAAGTATTCAGTCGCTGGTTTCCAACTCGTCTAGGTGGAGCAGGACGAATAGTTGCTGGTTGTGGAGCAGGACGAATAGTTGCTGGTTCGTCACTGGCTTGGTTCTCGTCTGTCTCATCCATTCCGATTGTGAATCTAAAGAAACAGAATTATATTTACGTAATTCATTAAAATGTCTATTTATAATATATACTGAGCTTATATATTCATCAAATGATTCCGTTCGACAGCTCATATCTGAAAACATATTAAACTATAAGTTGGAATGATCAGCGTATATAATCAATTGTAAAATATTTACTTAGTTAGTAATTGACTCTTATCTATCCAAGACGGTTCACTAAAACCGAGCCACTTTACGAGATAACGCTTTCCAACTTTCTTTAATATTCTCTCTACAAGATAAACTTGCATTTCATCTAAAGTTAACTCTGATTTCTTTAATTCTTGTTCATAAAATTTACACAGAACCTTTTTGTGACAATATAATGCTTGTGAAAATCTGTGCTTTGGATGATTGTGAGCCAATGGATAAGAGATGCTTCGTTCTAATTTGGATGATTGTGAGCCAATGGATAAGAGATGCTTCGTTCTAAAAAAGGATATATGTGCTGCATTCAACTTATATTTGATAGGCAAATTCTCTAATATGGTGTCAGCTAAACATGGAGTCAAAGCAAAGCTGGCTTACCTATTGGGCAGTGGAAGTGATATGTCTCAAAAGATTCTACAAGTGCTTGGTAAAGATGATTATGAGGTGAAACAAAAATACCAGGAACCAGTGGGGATACCTTACAAAGTGGAGCTTGCAGATGTCCCAATTGCTACATTGATAGAAGAACTACCGAGATTATTGGAGCAGGTGAGGAAGGAGCACTTCTATCTACTAGACTTGGACATAACACAGGACTTTGCTGGAATATTCAACAAGAATGGAATGTGTGACTTTCTAACTACAAATCATTGTTTCTGTTTCCAAGGAGAATATAAGAAGACTATAATGTGATAGTAGATAACAATAAAACTGTTGGGATCGATTGCTTGACTTGGGTTAATAGTAATGTGAGGGTAAAAATTTATAATAAGTTTGTATGTCAAATCACAAGCCCTGGTGTAAATAAGCAGTTAGGTAACCATATTGTAGACTTTATTGCCTGTCCAGATACAAGATTACAGGAAACCTTTACCTCTGATGCAGCTAAAATGCATGGTATTACACATTTGGAAGCTATAATCTATAACTAAAGTTTAACAAATAGAGACAATAGCAAAATCTTTGACCCTATTCAAGATAGCTTGTCACTCTTGAATGATAGTAGAAATTATTTCCAAAATGCCCCAATTTATTCTGTGTCCTCGGCTAAAATGTGGAGAAAACTGACAGATAATTTAAAAATAGTTGTTGTTTGGTCTATAATGATCTTCTACAGTATGTTTACTGGGGTAATAGCAATACCAAGAAATTGACTGGAGTACAAGTAAAGCTCCCCACTGACCAACAACATAGAAATAAAATAATTTCTTATGTTATTTCTGCATTCAGTTTCAATTTACTACCTATAAATTATGTAGAGATTTTTGAGGATCCATCAAACAAAAATAATATCAGTTTCTCACAAAAGTGCTATATTAAGAGTGGTGAGACATATTTCTCCAAGTCAACCACAGTTTTCTCTACCATATCCAAAGTTGTTGACCTAGATGAGTTGGGCCTTGTAGCAACAGGTAACTTGATACCACAAGTCTTAAGAAAACAAGCAATCATAACTTGTAAGCTTCTCCCACACCCTGTTAAAGAGATACAGCCCTCGTCTCCTATCACAGTGCTATCAGCCAAGAAGCGTAAGCTAGAACTGGATGAAATTGATCTAAAACGGAGGAAAACTGAGTTTTTTGAAGCCACACAGTCATTTAGGGCACAGCATAAGCAGCTAGAAGAATTTGAGGAAGAAATAGAAAATTTGAGAGAGGAACTTGAGCCATATTTCCATTCACATTGGCGAAATTTTGATCTAAGTGGAGTGTACAATGTGACTGCATTTACTGTAAATAATAAAGGAAAATTTGCATATGTAGGTGTTTTAGGAGAAACGGAAGGTTCGAAAAATGTTTACTTTGTAAAGGGGTCCCATAAAAATGTTTTTATTAATGCATACAATGCAATAGAAGACCTTAAGAAAGAGGGTTATTTTGTAATCCCTTACACTGACAAAAAAGAAATTATTTGTCTACCAAGGGAAGAGAAAATTTGTGTAATTACAGTCAATGGTATGACAAGCTATAATGGTCATACATTTCCTAGAATAGAATCACTCAAGTTTCTGTCAGATGTATGGAAAAACTTGGAAGACACTCCCTTCACACAAAAAGAAGTGGAGCAGTATAATAACATCACAATGCTGGAAATTAAAGGGAAAGTAAAAGTAGGACAGTGTAAAAGATTAGAAGAGTTACCAGAAGGTATGGAGTTAGTCATTACTGCTAAACGAGTGGAGGAGGAGGAGGACAAAGGAGGAGGAGGAGGACAAAGGAGGAGAACAAAGGACAATTTTTGTCCTCGGAGAAGAGGAAAATTGTCCTCGGAGGGCAATTTTTGTCCTCGAGGACAATTTTTGTCCTCAGAGAAGAGGAAAATTGTCCTCAGAGGGCAATTTTTGTCCTCGGAGAAGAGGAAAATTGTCCTCCGAGGACAAAAAAATTGTCCTCGAAGGATAAAATTAAAGTAAAAATGAACTTACATGTGTTGATTTGACGAAATGACAGCTATCTCCTCGGCTATGCTTCTCTCAGCTCAGGTAGCTCCTCGACTGTGGTTGTCTCAGCTCAGGTATTGTCTCAGCTTTGCTATCTCCTCGGCTATGCTTGTCTCAGCTCAGGTATGTTTCCCTCACGAGAGCACAACTGCTTATGAGACCGGAAACCGAGTTGTGAGGTGAGAAAATGCTGTGAAAAACAATGAAATATTTAATAACTGCAACCAAATATTAGAAATCAATAAGTAAGTGTTATTTCAAAAATATCAGAATGTAACGGATTATACTTACTTACAATCAAATGTCTGCGTTGTGCTGCTGGTAAACCTCTGGGGAGTTGAGTACAGCAAGCTCCAATTGCACACGCCCCCTCGTATGCTCTGTCTCACTCGTACAAGCCTGCAACAGACAGAGAAACGACTTGGTATAAAATCAGTTGCCTCAGAGGAAATCACCATTTACGTTAGAGAAGAGTTAAGTGAACTTATATACCCTACGTGAACTTCTCCCTAATCATCATCTACACAATGGATTCATCATCATCTTCAAGCTTCATCATACCAGACAGCCCACCAACAGAGCAGCAGCTCAACTACTGGCAGCAGCAGCAGAAAGCTCGCAGCTCGGCTCCCACCTCCGCTGCCACGGCTGCCGCCTCCGCTGTCTCCGCCGGCTCCTCCTCCGCCTCACCCCTGAAGAGACAGGGAATCTTCGTTCAACAAGAGAGGGGTGAGGAGATTGCGATTCTGGACAGTCCTCTGCCACAATCTACACCGGGTACCTGGGCGCCGCGACGAGCGGTGCTGTCAACTCAACCCAGCAAGCAGCCGGTGAAGAGGAGGCTAGTTTTCGAGGACGAGGGCATGCTCACTCAATCAAAGGTTAGCTTAAAGAAATATTATTATTGTATTAACATGTAATGTGCACAAAATCTTTATAAAATGTGAATTAGTTTTTTTAAAACTAATTTCCAATGGATAAAATCTTTTGTGCACATTACAAGTCATTACTGATTCTTATACTGTGAGCGAAGTCAAGACTGAGCTTGACTTCTAATTGTGCTATCAAAACAATCCGAACACAGATAAATTTTCATGATGGTTGCATTGAAATTTGGATAAAAATTCAAAATAAACATGTTTTAGTAATTTCGATAACAAATTCGAATATGTTGCATGAAAGATTATACTGGAACAATTCAATTATCTAGCAATTTGAATTGAGTTCAAGTAATCAGAGAATTTCAGAGTTATTACTTATATATCATTATTATTACTTACTATATCAAATTACTGATTCGAATAATGCATAAACTGTTTATAATATTTCGTGTGAAACAAAATTATTGTTGATAAAAATGAGCATGTAATGAACTGAAATATTGATTCGAATAATACATTGTTATTTGAATTGAGTTCAAGTAATCAGAGAATTTCCGATTTATTACTTATATATCATTATTATTACTTACTATATCAAATTACTGATTCGAATAATGCATAAACTGTTTATAATATTTCGTGTGAAACAAAATTATTGTTGATAAAAATGAGCATGTAATGAACTGAAATATTGATTCGAATAATACTTTGTTATTTGAATTATGAAAAATGCGTTCACATGCATAAACTGTTTATAATATTTCGTGTGAAACAAAATTATTTTTGATAAAAATGAGCATGTAATGAACTGAAATATTTTTCGAGTCAATTATTTAGCAATTGAATTGAGTTCAAGTAATCAGAGAATTTCAGAGTTATTACTTATATATCATTATTATTACTTACTATATCAAATTACTGATTCGAATAATGCATAAACTGTTTATAATATTTCGTGTGAAACAAAATTATTGTTGATAAAAATGAGCATGTAATGAACTGAAATATTGATTCGAATAATACATTGTTATTTGAATTGAGTTCAAGTAATCAGAGAATTTCCGATTTATTACTTATATATCATTATTATTACTTACTATATCAAATTACTGATTCGAATAATGCATAAACTGTTTATAATATTTCGTGTGAAACAAAATTATGTTGATAAAAATGAGCATGTAATGAACTGAAATATTGATTCGAATAATACTTTGTTATTTGAATTATGAAAAATGCGTTCACATGCATAAACTGTTTATAATATTTCGTGTGAAACAAAATTATTTTTGATAAAAATGAGCATGTAATGAACTGAAATATTTTTCGAGTCAATTATTTAGCAATTTGAATTGAGTTCAAGTAATCGGAGAATTTCCGAGTTATTACTTACTTTCAGTTTTGAGTAGTGAATCTGTTGAGCAAGTTCTCTCTCTCTCTCTCTCTCTCTCTCTCGTATGATTTGATGATGAAAAATCTGAAACAAATAAGAGTCTAATGAAATATTTTTTCAACAGACACGTGCCGGAAGAGGACAGCTCGATCGTGCCTCTCTTGAGGGAGGAGGAGGAGGAAGTGGAGACAGAGGACAAGGACTTCCTGAGATTGTTGAATAGCCGCACCGAGAAGCCATGGACGCCTCTGGGCGAGTTGGAAGAGGGGTTGCCATATCCAATATGTGACGTGAGAGAGACGTCCAACCAGCACGGCCGGCGAATTGTGCTCAAAATCCGGGTACCCTGACTACGCACAACAGATGTTTATCTTCCAGAAAGATTTACCCGGATTTTGAGCACAAAAGACATTGAAAATTTTAAATTAAAGTGCAAAACCTTATCTCTGTTTGTAAAGCATGTTAATGCTTTTATGACTGACATAAAAATTTTTAAATGCTAAATTAGCATTTAGCATTTTTTATGTCACTAAGCATCTAGCATTAACATGCTTTACATGTTAATATGTATGTGTCAGTAGTGTTCATATAGGTAAGAAATCACCTTACTTTACTTTCGGCGATGCAATTTCAGCGACCCCCACTCCTCCTCCCCCTATCACGTGACCTTGGTTCCACCCATCACTGCTCTTAGCCTGGATGATGTCACATTAGATTACAACCTTCTCTGCACTCACATTTTCCACTATTTACAATACCTTAAATTAAATACAAAATACAACTCTTTCCTTATGTCTACTGGGGTTATGCTTTAGAACATCTAGCTTAATTCTAATTTTATAATTCAAATCAATGTTAGAGCTCTCAAATTCCTCCTCTAACCAATAGTTAGACACATACAATTCTTCTAGGCTCTCAAACTGTAAAATATACCATATCTTGTTTCTATTGTACACTTCTTTTATTGCAATAATGACCAACTCTGTACCTTCTGCTAATTCTTCTAATCTTCTGCAGTGTCCTACTTTTACTTTTCCTTTAATTTCCAGCATTGTGATGTTATTATACTGCTCCACTTCTGTCTGTGTGAATGGGGTGTCTTCCAAGTTTTTCCATACATCTGACAAAAATTTCAGATTTTGTATTTTTGGAAATGTGTTACCATTATAGCTTGTCATGCCATTGACTGTAATTACACAAATTTTCTCTTCCCTTGGTAGACAAATAATTTCTTTTTGCTCGTTGTATGGGATTACAAAATAACCCACTTTCTTAAGGTCTTCTATTGCATTGTATGCATTTAGAAAAACATTTTGTGATACCCTTTCACAATGTACACATGTTTCGAACCTTCCTTTTCTCCTAAAACACCTACATATGGAAATTTTCCCTTATTATTTACAGAAAATGCAGTCACATTATAAACCCCCCTAGGCTCAAAATTCCTCCAATGTGAATAAAATATGGCTCAAGTTCCTCTCTCAAATTTTCTATTTCTTTCTCAAATTCTATAAGTTGTTTGTGCTGCTCCTTTATGCTCTCTGTAGCCTCTAAAAACTCAATTTTCCTCTGTTTTAGATCAATTCCATCCAGTTCTAGCTTACGCTTCTTGGCTGATAGCACTGAGATAGGAGACAAGGGCTGTATCTCTTTAACAGGGTATGGGAGAAGCTTACAGGTTATGTTTGCTCGTTTTCTTAAGACTTGTGGTATCAAGTTACCTGTTGCTACAAGACCCAACTCATCTAGGTCAACAACTTTGGATATGCTAGAGAAAACTGTGGTTGACTTGGAGAAATAAGTCTCATCACTCTTAATATAACACTTTTGTATAAAACTAATATTGTCCTTGTTGTCTGTATTCTCGAAAATTTCCACATAATTAATGGGTAGTAGATTAAAGCTAAATGCAGAGATTACATAGGATATTATTTTATTTCGTTGTTGTGGATTGGTAGGGAGATTTAATTGTACTCCAGTCAATTTCTTGGTATTGCTATTTCCCCAGTAAACATATTGTAAGAGATTGTTAAAAACCAACAACAGCTATTCTTTAAATTGTTTGTCAGTTTAGTCCACATTTTAGCTAAGATACGAAATATAGGAGCATTTTGGAAATAAGTCTTACTATCATTCAAGAGTGACAAGCAATCTTGAATAGGGTCAATTGATTGGAGCTATAGTTATTTCTAATGCTGTAGTTATAAATTGTTGCTTCCAAATGAGTAATACCATGCATTTTAGCCAAGTCAGAGGTAAAGGTTTCACATAATCTTGTATCTGGACAGGCAATAAAGTCTACAATATGGTTACCTAGCTGCTTATTTACACCAGGGCTTGTCATTTGACAAATAACTTATTATAAATTTTTACTCTCACATTATTATTAACCCAAGTCAAGCAATCAATTCCAACAGTTCCATCATTATTCACAATTACATTATAGTCTTCTTTATATTCTCCTTGGAAACAAAAACAATGATTCGTAGTTGGAAAATCACACATTCCACTCTTGTTAATATTCCAGCAAAGTCCTGTGTTATGTCCAAGTCCAGAAGATAGAAATGTTCCTTCCTTAGCTGCTCCAATATTGTTGGTAACTCCTCCATTAATGTAGCAATGGGGACATCAGCAAGCTCTACTTTGTA
>NW_024092223.1:0-14526 GCF_014356525.2 Nilaparvata lugens | reverse complement strand
CTATCGTACCGTGACGTGTCGTCCCGGAATGTGAGTGTGAGCGCTGTTATCAGGTCTGGCTGCAACTGTCTACAACGTTGATGGAAAGATACAATTTTCAAGATGTACGATGTTTTTGAACGGGTAGTATTATAGTCCACTAGACAGCTTATTTATGATGAATAATTCTATAGTCTGATTTTTACGGTAATATTGGCGTATGAAGGAGGCTCCTTTTTCCTTTTATATTATCCTTCAAATGCAAAATTTCCAAGAACCTTGTATCTACGTCGACGCGCAATTTAAAGAGGAACATACCTGTCATGATTCATGAAAATCTATTACCGCGTTTCGTCGTAAATGCGCAACATAAAAACATATAAACATATGAACATTTGAACATTCAAACATTAAGAGAAATGCCAAACCGTCGACTTTAATCTTAGACCTTACTTCGCTCGGTCAATAATAATATATGACAGAACTTCTCTACTTAAAAACATAATCATTCACTTTACTAAAAAAATGAAGTAATTTCATTTATATTTTCAATTTATGTTTCCTCTTTATCTCTGTGATTCAAGTTTGAGATGTATTTCTGTAATTTGCTATTTTTGTCTCTTCAGACCTCGCAAAGAGAATAGAATCAATCAATCTGGAAGCCTTCAGTTTTATTCTATTTACTGTCCCATTGATTTCTCTATAGTTTTATAAGGTTATCAAATTTTAACATTCAATATTTAACACTGAAATGACGTTTCGCAGACATCTCTATATAATAAGATGTCAACTTGTGGATTGCATGCCGAAAAAAAGGGAATGATTCAGATCTCAAATTTTGCACATATATTCTACAAATATCATTCTCGTGCACCTCAAAGCCCAAATTTCAATTCCATTTCCAGATTTTCGGAATCATTGTTCAAATTTCATTCATGGAACATGAATACATACCATAAAATGTTAATATAGAACTATAATCTAGAGAGACTACCTCTTCGAAACAGATGGCTAACCAGTAAACTATAATTATAACCAGTACAATTTCGTCAGGTTGGCATTAAGTTGAGGAAGGTTTCTAAACAAGATTCGAGTCTGTCACTTTATTAAGTTAGCACCAAGTTGAAGAACTTATCTAAACTATAACAAAGGAAACAACTGGTTTATACACGTACGGGATAGGGAAATTATGTTTGACGCATCATCACGTCCAAAGTACTGGTCTGATTAACTTGAAATTCTGCATATAGATTCTTAAATATCCGAGAATAGTCCTAGGCCTATTTCAAACTCTCCAAGATTCCACTAAGTCAAGTTTTCAGTTAGTCAAGTTTCGCTGACTGGAGCATGCTCTCGAATCACCTGGATTCATTGTCAACAGTAGTTGACAGTGATATTATAGAATTGAGGTTTGATTTCAATGAAACATAAAGCAGCTCGTAATGGATCAAGAAATTCAAAAATTATTCTTAATAGTTGTTATAGCTTGTGACCATGGGTTGAAGAACTCGCTCAAGAACTGTCGTATAGTAAACTTTGAAACTAGCAACTTTTAATTGTACGTAGGCTAAGTTAGTTGATGAGAGTTATGAAAACAGCTAGATATTACTTTTACAAGAATAATTAGACAGTTGGTTTCATTGGGGGTTCTATTTGAAATGAAAAATCACTATCCAAATTTTAATATGTCGCTTCAACATCTTTGCCCCTCATAATATTAATCCAAATCCATTTTTCTAAATGAGAAGATGAAACTTGCTGAAGTTGAAATGATGAAGATGAATCAGCTGAGCATGACTACGATATAGAGTTCCAAGAGAAAATAAATGGCGAAAACAGCACATTGATATATCGACCCTTATCATTTTGTTGTTGTAAACGTTGTAAATTATGTCATCTATTAACCAGCTGAAACAATATGTCAGCGCGGATAATGCGACAGCTCCCAAAAATTGCCTCAGCTGATTTTATGAGTGGATGGAAAAACTGTAGTTATTGCATGCAATGAATTCTTCAGCAGACTAAATGATAAATCATAACAATTTTTTTCTTATGCACTTTCAATGTCATTTTTATATCCTAAAGAAGGACGGAGGAGTGAGTCAATTTTGTTGTCCAACGAACTTGACCTGTAAAAAGTTTTGAAGAATACGTGTTCAAAATTTGAAGCTGATTGATTAATTCTTTTTCAAGTTATTGTAGAACATACAAACAGACGGACAGCTACTTTGGCCTTCAGTTTGTCAAAAGTGAGAACCCGCTAACGCTCGTTGAAAAATGAAAGAGAAAAAGATGACCGGATGGATGCAATGTAAAGGAGAGAGTAATTGGGGTTGAATACAGGGATGGAATAGGGAATAAAGTGATTCGCATTTATCCCTTCTTCTTTGATCTGTGACTCTGAAAGGGACAAAGAAATTGACTTGCAACCATTTTTGGTATGAATTGAGAAGTAGTCACTGATGAATAATTTGGAATTTAGCCTTCTAAAGAAGTCGGTTGACTTTCATATTACTGAATGGAAGCTGAAAGAGCTGAGCGAAATTACTGCCTCCACATCCAGGGTTGTTTGGTCAGAGACAGGGGAGATAAGAGTGTAAGAGGGATAGAGAGATAAGAGTTAGAAAGGAGCCGGAGAGAGATTGAATTGAATTTGATTTATCACCACAAATCATGGATATAATAAACATTTTTAGTGCCAATATTATGGGAGATATAACAATATTTAACCTATATATAACCATAACCCTATTTCGGACATTTAAAATGTTATCTAAATTTAGGAGAGAAATAGTACAAGGAGTATCCTTAGTTTTTCTCTCCCAATCAGTGCTACTTTAAAAAATTATAAATAAAATGAATAAATAAATAAATATAAATTAGAATCGAGCCTCAAATTTTGATATTCAATAACTTTTTATGTGTGCACCAGATTTGTTCATTTTTTTTAAAAATGTGTTTGTTATGTTCAGGAGCAGGTTTATGGCCTATCAAATTCATGATTCGACTTTAGGACTTCAAAGTTTACATGTTATCCTTATAAGAGGAGATTTGTGAGCTGACCACACACAGAAATAAAAATCAGTTGTTATAATCATTGCGACATCCAACAGCCTTCGTTGGATCTGTTTTTTCATTTTCTTTCTACTGATTCACGAAATTTCAATTCTAATAATAATGCCGCGATACGAACGACGTCCAAACTTGGGTCGTAGAACTCGAAATGCTGTAAATTTATAATAATGATATTATAAAATCAGCAACAAGCAGATATAACATTCAATTTCCCAGCAAGCTGCATTCAACTATATCTAAAAATACAAATTGCTGCACAACTAACTAAGCACATAGGAAGTACATATTGAGATAAAAATGTGAATACTGATTGTTGGATAATTTTCATTGAAATATAGTGCATCAGATTAAGCTAAGGCTAAGCACACCTGAGGAGGCGCGGCTTGGTGGTACGCGTACAAAGTGTTGATCTTATGGAGATTGCCTTATCACACTTTTCCACGTCTTGCCAGATTCAGTGTGTGTGAGACTGTGAGTTCTTTCATCAACCAATAAGCAAGAGGCACGTGGATACAAAATACCGCATCGTGCCTCCTCAGTGTGCATCCAGCTAAAGTTTGTCATGAGATGCATTAACTATTTGGCGGTACGAAGTTCACCGGGCCAGCTAGTATATACAATAAATATAATCACAGATATGTATAGTGATATTGGAGTGTGGAGGAGATTCCTTTTCTATTCATATGTTGATTAAATGAGGTTAGTTTTCCAATAATTCATATTCATAATAATATTTCTACAAAGAAGTGAGTGTACAACAAATTCATTATATTATAAATATATGAGATGCATAATGAAACATTATAAATATGAGGTCAGATGATAGCAGTAGTGACATTTGCTGGGTCTTTTATTGGTTCACACAAATTTCTCATGACAGAAATATTGCATTTCCTATAATTCGATTGCCAATTTTAGCTCCTTAAAAGGAGAATATCGTGACAATATATATACAGACAGACGAAAGAAAATCCGAGTTAGAACATAGACCTCACTGCGATCGGTCAGAAAACAATGGAGTGAGTCGATTAAGGTGGTCAACAATCTGTAAAAATGGTTCAAATAATATATTGATATTCGACATCAACAACAACTATGAATTCATTTTCCAAAAACATTATACACGAATATGAATACAATAATTAATGCAAGTTAATTAATGGAAGCATTCGAATTTTATCGTCCAACATACAAACACACAAATCCGCAAATGAACAAGATAAGAGCGTGGGAGTAAAACACTGAAAAATGCACCATTTAAACCACCCTCATCCCCTTAGCACATGAGTTAGGGATGAGGACTTTTGATATGTTCACCTCCTTACTACCCTTAACAGAGCTGAGGGGTCAAAAACTGACTTCCAAACATTTCTCTCTATAACCTTTCTTTGACTGGACTATTGGTTTTTCAAACTTAGAATAATGTACATAGTTGATCCAGTTTCATATGTTTTGACAGAGGATAAATTTTATCTTAAAAAATAAGCTATAGCCTACTCAGATAAGATGCCATACGCCAAATAATAAAAAAAGCAATGAACTGTCCTCATGATGACATTTTTGATCTCGTTTTCTTCAAATTGTATTATTATTGCTGAGAGTTCATAATGGATATCGGCATAGAGAAACAATAGCGTAAGTAGATATCCCATGGTATAAAGCGTTTATGTCGCAACTTTTACTGTTATCTCAAGCTGATTATTGTCGATTACTGTCGATTGTTAATGTTTTGTCGGGGAGAGAGTGGTGAACGGCACAATATGAAAGACTACCAGCGTCACACAGCTTCACGGGAATGAAATAAGTGGACTATCGGATTGAGATAACAGTAAAAGTTGCGGCATAAATGCCCTATACCATGGGATATCTACTTACGCTACTGTTTCCCTATGAATCGGTCCATTATTACTTTCCTTGCCCTATTACCATAGGTAAGAAAGTATTGCTTTCCGAAAAAAATTAAGATACCCCAATTTCTAAATTTCTATACGTTTCAAGGACCCCTGAGTCCTAAAAAGTGGTTTTTGGTTATTGGTCTGTATGTGTGTGTGTTGTGTGTGTGTGTGTGTGTGTGTGTGTGTGTGTGGTGTGTGTGTGTGTGTGGTGTGTGTGTGTGTGTGTGTGTGGTGTGTGTGTGTATTTGTGTGTGTGTGTACACGATATCTCATCTCCCAATTAACGGAATGACTTGAAATTTGGAACTTAGGGTCCTTACACTATAAGGATCCGACACGAACAATTTCGATCAAATGCAATCAAGATGGCGGCTGAAATGGAGAAAATGTTGTCAATAACAGGGTTTTTCGCTATTTCCTCGAAAACGGCTCCAACGATTTTGATAAAATTCATACCTAAAATAGTCATTGATAAGCTATATCAACTGCCACAAGTTCCATATCTGTAAAAAATTCCGGAGCTCCGCCCCATCTATGCAAAGTATGATTATAGATTCTCAATTATCAGGCTTCAGATACAATTTAAACAAAAAATTCAAGTAGAATAGATTAAGCATGAAATTCTCTACAATTAATGTTCAGTAACATTTCACCTAAAATTGAAAATAAGCACGAATTCGAGAAAATGTGATTATTCAATTGAAACTGTTGGCAACTGTTGATTCTTTTAAATGATTCACTATGAAGAGATAGCAGACCTCGTATGTCTCCATCGTTGTCCTGTCACTAGCAGGCTCAGATCTTTGTTTATAAGTAGACTTGAGATGCGCGGGAACACTAGCGTCATGTGATCAATCTCCATAACGGCAAGGAAAGTTGTGTGAGTGTGCCACACCAGATTTTATGTATTGCATTCGATGAATGTACTTGCAGCAAGTACAAGTTATTATTCGCTTTGAATTTCCGACGTTTGAAATACGGTTCTGTGCAAGAACGGTTATCGCTTACTGCGCAGTTCCCTTCCATTGAATGAGGAGCATCGATCTATTCATAAGACATGCTGACGGTTGAAAGTGAATTTCAATACAGCTGAATTTCAATCAGCAAAATTGTCATTGCGGAGTTCCGCCTTATAATCATTCTTGGTTGGGATTGATGTTTTTCAACTGTTCATAAAAAGAGCAGATTCCTCTGAATGCATTGCATCAATGGACAAGAACAGTGAAAAGATTGCTATAGTGGGGAGTTTTGATTTGAACTGTCATCATTGGTCAAATGAGGGGCATTGATGTTATTCATAAGGACTGCTGACAGTTTGGAGTGGATCTGGATATGGCAATTGGCCTGGGTTGTGAAAAGGACCAAAGGGTCACTCATCATCCTGATGGATCAAGGCATTGAGTCGGCACTGCTCTCGAAAGGTCAAAGGTATAACAGGGAAGGGAAGGGATAGAGGTTCATAGAGGGCGAGGGATTGATGGTGGAGGGGGGGATAGCCAAGAGAAGCAGAAGGAATTATTAGATTAGATTTCTTTATGTGAGCAGATCACAGATATTTATATTATGCTCTTATCAATCTATCTAAATTTTCAAATTTTTGTTCTAATTTGATTTCTGATTTCAAGGTTATTGATTTGGTGAAGAAACTCGAATGTAATATGATAAACATAGACCCAGTTGCTGAAAAAAATGATCAATTTCACGAGAACAAATTAGAGAAGGCATTTTTGATGAGACGTAGTATGATAGGATTTCCGTGACTTTTTGCAACCGGCTCATAATATTTGAACAATTTAAGACAAAATTTAGAAAAATAAAACGTGTCAGCAATAGCCTGTTTTATCTTTAGTGACTATTGTATTGTTTGCTCTTTCTATCATACAAGGTATGAACTGAATAGTTATTGGAGAATGGGTAATTCAATTTAAAATTACTAGTAGTTCTGTGAACAGTAGACCTCACGCAGTATTCTCATCCACAAGTACCTGGACCTGTTTCATAAAAGTTACAAGTCCTGTAATACAGGAGAATCACCATTCCAATTACATGCTCAAATAGCCGATAAAATCAGCTGTTCCTGTATTACAGACTTCTAAATTTTTATGAAACAGGCCCCTGATTGAAACTATAGACTTATGGAAATACAGCAATAGACTGGCTTCCCCACACATCTGTGTAATCACTTGTCAGCTGATTTATTATGAATAATCTATAGTCTGATTTTTTTCCCAGTATGAAGGAGCTCCTTTTTCCTTTTATATTATCCTTGAATGCAAAATTTCCAAAAACCTATATATACGTCGACGCGCAATTAAAAAAGGAACATACCTGTCAAATTTTATGAATATCTATTTCCGCGTTACGCCATAATTGCGCAACATATAACATTTAAACATTCAAACATTCAAACATTTAAACATTAAGAGAAATGCCAAACCGTCGACTTGAATCTTAGACCTCACTTCGCTCGGTCAATTAATAAGGAGGAAATAACATATTACCCTTTTTTCAAACTTTGTTAAATAAAAACTCATATGAAAACACTACTAGTTTCGGCTTTTAAGACCTATTCAAGTTTTCTCCATATGAAGAACTTGGAGTGAGTCGATTAAGTTGGCCATCATTTGTTCTATAATAATTTTGTATCTGTATTCATAATTGGCGGCGATAATATAAATTATATTAACGTCAATAACTCATTGGGAGGATACACTAATAATATCGTTCGTATGAACACTCTTTATACTAGGATGAGGGTGAAGAAGGAAGTGAATTTTTAAGAAATGGAGAATAGAAAGAAAGATGAGAGGAGGAGGAAGAGAAAGAGGAGACGCAGTAGGAGGTATAGAAGAGGGGAAGAAGGGAGAAGATAGAGAAAGAGGAGAAGATGTAGTGTGAGGAGAAGAAGTGGAGAGACAAAAAGGGAAAAAGGAGGAGGAGAAGAAGATGGAGTAGAAGAATGGAATAAGGAGAAGGTAATTAGAAGAAGAAGAAGAAGAAGAAGGAGGATGAGGAGGAGGAGGAGGAGGAAGAGATAAGAAGGAAAAGAAAGAGAAGGAGGAGAAGAGGAGAAGAGGAGCAGCAGTAGAAGGAATAAAGGGGTCGGAAGAGGAGATGGTGGAGAAGGTGGAGAAGAAGGAGAAGAAGGAGAAAGAGGAGAAAGAGGAGAAAGAGGGAAAGAGGAGAAGGAGGAGAAGGAGAAGGAGAAGGAAAAGAAGGAGGAGAAGAGGGAGAAGGAGGAGAAGGAGGAGAAGAGGAGAATGATGAGAAAGAGGATAGGGAGGAGAAAAAGGAGAAGAATGGTAAGGAGGGGAAATGGTGGGAGAGAAGTGCTGGTGACGAGGGAGCAGTAGGAAGTGTAGGAATACGAATAAGAGGGAAAAATTATCATTGTGCAATTTATACTCTTATATGCCTCTTCATTGGCAACAGTGTTGCGCCTGATTATTCCAATAATTTCAATTATCAAAATATTTCTCCATTTATAATGAATGAGATCCACTATAGTAATAATAATAATATAATTTTATTTCTCAATAAGCATTCATTACAAACACAACATTACTACTAGAAATAATTATTCTATTGAGAAGACACTCCCGAGAAAAATTCTATTTGGGAAAAAAATCCATCAAAGTCCATTTGTATAATTTTTTGATGCAATCATTAAAATAAACTAACTTAAACCATGAAATGTAAATATTCTAACAAAGAGCTTACATTCGGAATTTTTACAAAAGCTATTATATTTGAATAAAAAATGAAAGTGAATGATGGAGACAGTGCTACCTTATGTCTAGTAGATATTGTGGTGTAAAACTAGAAGTTTTTTTCCAAGAGAATATGAAGAATGAGGTTATGACAATCAACATTAATCTATGTGAGATGAAAAGAGAGAGATGAATGATGAAAAGCGGCTCTGCCAGTTATTGTCAAAAACAAAAGCAAGCGTGAGAAAGAAAGAAAAGAACATCTCTCGACACGAATTGCCCTCCTTGATGATTGGAGGGAGAATTTATTAGACTTCATGTCTGTCTCAGTCAAAAACTGTCGTAATTTCTTGAAAAGCTATCCTTCTCATTATTAGGTACTCATTCTCTCCAACTAAATTCTTATTTATAACATCTTCCTGTTACACTTGTGTCACGGACATCAACGCGTGATCTCAGGGCAGACAAGGAAACTTGACTTCAAGTTACTTCGTAATTCGATCAAATTTGAGATGTTATAACAAATGAGGTCGATGCTATAATGGCAGTGTTTGATTAGCAATGGCATTGCTATCCTTGTCTATCATTCAACAAAGCTTATAGCGCTACCTCTTTCTCGCTTTGCTCTGTTGCCAAATCGTCTTTTATCAAAGTAGAATCCTATTATATTAAGCGAGCGATTTCTGTATTTATATATCTGGTTATTTTTATATCAGGTTATTTTTATATCTGGTTATTTTTATATCTGGTTATTCTTATATCTGGTTATTTTCATATCTGGCTTTTTTATATCTGGTTATTCATGTTTTACGGATCTCGAAAACGGCTCTAACGATTTTCACGAAATTTGGAACATAGTAGGTTTATGATATGAAAATTCGATTGCACTAGATCTCATTCTTTGGAAAACTTGCTGAACGACATTGAAAGGATAATTCATCCTTAGAAAACAGATAAATTTCGTCGTCTCTCGATAACAGAAGATGCGTGTGCCTGTGTGGGAGAGAGACAGAATTATTTCCAGCTGTGTAATCATAATCAATCAGCGAGAAATTGTATCTAGCTAGACAATTTAATCGATTTGATCAACATAATCTGATTTGTTGACATGTCATGATCATCCTCCTAAACTAGAGTATATAATAATTTTCAAAGTTGATCATTATTTGACAATTTCAAGTGATTTGTGAGTGTTATTTTGTTATTCAATTTGGTTTGTATATAATCTAAATTATACATTTCTTGTTTTCGAATGTTTGAACAGAAAATTGAATTTGAATTCAAGTGTATGGAACATAACCTACTTTCTGGACTTTTTATAGTGTATAAATCAAAATTCGGAGAAGAAACAGTTTTGGGCTGTGCCTGCTAGTACTTCCTCAATCATTTAAAAGAATTGTGTTCGGTTTATCAAAGTCAAAAATATAACGAGCGAAGCTCGGTGCCCCGATATTTGATAATAATATAACAGAAAATTTCATCCTAATTATGAAAATTCATTATTAAATTATTAAAAAAAAAAAATTTCTTGCTTATAAAAAGTAATTTATCATTTTTTATGAGATGAACAGTTAAATTGTATCAATAACCTGTATCTACTACCGTCTATAGAAGGCATTGACAAGACAGAGGATCGGCAATGTTGATCTTCTATCTTTCTCCACTGCCATGGACACTATAAGAATCTTATGCTTCTTTTAAGGTGTTAATCTTCTCGTTTCTCTCCTAAATTTCTGTCCGACTACAAGATTTGGCAGAAATAGCTGAAACTGGGAAATGAGCCGAAAATACGAGGTTTTGGGCCACTCTGTATCACACAAGGGAATTTCGCATGAAGAAATTGGTCCTGGCTCTCTCTTATGTACCCAAATAATATAATTGAGGAATCAGACTACAATATATTAAATTGCAAGCAAACCCCCTTTTTTATGTCTATGTTATTGACTGGACTACATGTAGCTTGGATGTTTTCATCCTGATGATATAAAAAGTTCAAGAAATTAAAACATTTTGTTATGGAAAATTAATGACATAACATGAGTGATGTCTTCCGTTTTTGTCTATACAATGATGTAGACGTGTAATAAGTTATCCATATCCTATAAAGCGTTGCCCGTGCTTTTGTTCGAATTTCTATTGTTATTGTCTCACTCAGGGCTTCAAGTGTACGTTGCCACTTAGAGAATACACTAGACTACATACTAATAATAATAATAATAATAATAAATGTTTATTTCCCAAAAAAACTAAAACTACAATATCAATTACACAAAATATTAGATAAATTACAATATTACATATAATAGTTAGTTACAAAAAATTCTTTCAATGTGTCCTCTACTTGTTTAGTTTTTTTTTTGTGTGGAAATTGACCTACTCCACTATGGCGTACCATGTTCTAGAGTAGGTTTTGTTAGTTTTTTGTGCGTATTATTAATTAGTTAGTGTTTAGTAAGTCATTAGGTTGTTAGTTGATATTTGAAATAATGTTTTCTATGTTCTGTATTCCTTTGCTCATCAACCAATTGTGTACAGTAAAACCTGCACTTTCTGAGTGAATTCTTCATGAGTATATCTTTATTATTGACATGGAATTAGAAAGTAGTTTCAGTGGAATTTCATACAGAGAAAGTACATTTAGGTACTGAAAGTATTGATCAATTCCGAATTCCTACAAAATACCGGGTGTAGCAGCGAAACTTCCTTTTTTAAAGTGAACGACATTCAGTCAGCTGATGTCGTAGTAGAGCAAATTTGGTTTCGTTGGAGAGGTCAGATCATAAAGTTTTCTTCCCGACATGTTCATTCGCCATCATGCATTGGAACAATGAGAATCGTGCATTTGCCGTTGAGACTTATTTTTCGAGTGGATGTTCTGTGATCACAACCCTTCGCGCATTTCGAAATCGCTTCAATTTAGCCCCTTTGGGTACTGTTCCGGACCGGAAATCAATTGTTACGTTCAGAGAAACTGCAAATGCCACAAGACGAAGAACTAAAGTCTCTCGGCCCATTAGGTCACCTGAGAACATTGAGGCAGTGAGAGTTTCAATGTTGAGATCACCACAGCGTTCTGCGCGCAAACATGCGTCTGCTCTTGGACTTTCCGATCGTTCTGTGTGATGAATTCTTCATGATGATCTTCATTTCCATCCATACAAGATGGCAACTGTGTAGGAACATTCTGAACGTGACTTCAGATTTGAGGGAACACTTTCCAGGACGCCTCATCTCATTTAGGAGCGATTTCGAGTGGCCAGCCCGATCTCCCGATTTGAACCCTTGTGATATTTTTCTATGGAGGTTCTTAAAATCCCTTGTTTATTTGAACGGTCCAAGGACCCTACAAGATTTGAATACCGATATCAGGGAAGATATTGATAACATAACGCCTGCAACGTTGCAGGAGTCATGATAAACGCCAAAAATCGGTTTACTCAGTGTATGGGTAACGTCATCTACCTCATTTGATATTCAAAACTAATTGGAACAAAACTTTATTCATTTGTATACATTACAATGAATAAATAGAAACTTTCTAATCCATACAAAGAGTTATATTTACTTAAAAAAAGGATGTTTCGCTGCCGCACCCTGGTATATGCCAATTTAAAACTTGAAATATCTCATTCTCGTCATAGCAATAGAACCTGTAAGGATGGGATAAAGTTGATGATATTGATGAGAAATTATTTAATTGGCATGGAGGACACTAGGAGAATAATATTGATTGATGATTGAGTACTTTATTTATGTAGATTACATATATACCGGCTTATACACTTATATACAATAGCTTACAAAACAGCAAAGTTATTGATGAATTTACAAAATAATTATTGAGCTGTATATGATATGAAAGCAATTTGTAATAACTATAGATAGAATAGATAATATTGTTATGCATCTACATAAATTGGCGGAGCTTTGGACATATCAATGTCCATTCATCGGAAAGAATATTCGAAGTATCCTTCCCACTAACTCTCTACCAAAACGTTAATTTCATTAATTCAACTAAGGATTTATTTAAAAATGAAAATATTGTAAAAGTTTTAATTAATATGAAGATTTAAGAGAAAAAACAGGAAATTAATAAAGTAAAATAATTAGCCTATATAAGTAAGTAAGATCAAATCATTATTATTGAAATGGATTGATCAGAGGGAGCAAGAAAGAAACATCCTGATTTCTCACTTGAAGAAGTAAGATTGAGAATTATTATGTTGTATCATGAGTATTATTGTATTCAGATTGAATGCTATATACTCTCAAACTCAGTGCCACATGTTCAAGCAATATATTTTTCCTACAGTTACGTTGAAAAGTGGCCATTGCTGCACTGATTACAGAACGCAAAGAATCACTTTTCCGCTCTAGTGCGGGAAAATTTTTCTGCACTCCAGATTTGCAACATGGCAACGCAAAATACTTAGTAGGTTATATGGAGCAACAGTGCAGCAAAATCAAAATGAAGTTGGTAACAGTGACTGCTGTGTGGCTGCTATAGTGAGCAGAGGTGCAACCAAGCACAACGCGCTAATTATTATTCATTATATATTATAACCAAGGACAACGAGGACTTTAGGATTTTAGGATTGAGGTTTTTATCAATAATAAATTACACAGAAAAACATTTGATGGATTTCAGGCAATTTTACCCATAATTACCCACTTTTCATATTCAATGGTAACCGTAGGAAAAACTTAATGTGAAATACGTGTGCAAAGTTCCTCTGCTGCACTCAAGAAACCATTCCGCCTCGCCTACGGCTCGGGCGTAAACGTTTCTTTCGGTGCAGCAAACTGTCACTTTGCGCACTAGTTGCACAAATAACTATATCATGATATTATCAACGTTTCAAGCACACGATAAAACAATCTAAAACAATCCTATGTATAACTTTTCTTTGGCTTTGGTGATAAGCGAATACCTGATACCGTTTTTACCGATATTCGAGGGAAAGTGTGGAATGAAGGCATTCAGCTTTTTCAATAACGGAGCGTCGTAATTAATAATCATTAATTCAAAATAGCTATAAGTCCAATAAAAATGATCCAGTAGAAAGAAGACATTCTCCCCGTTATTTTGATAAAAAATTCTTATTCATTACGACGCCCCATGATTCTGAAAGTAATATTACTCAAAAGAAAAACATATTTACAGATGGATATATTGGAAGTTGAATTTGTTCAATGCTAATTAATGAATCATTATCAAGGGTAAGCATTCCTGACTCGCAATTAGGAGGTACTGGGTTCGATTCCCTGGCTGACAAATAACTTGTGTATTGTAGCGCTCATCGAATTTTCAACTAGCTGTTTACCCTGTTGTCAATATTTGCAGTAGCAGAAGTCTTCGGGGTGATTTACTGCATTTAATTGGGATTTCCATTCAATAATAATTAAAAACATATCTCCGCGATGTTTCCAATGTCATCAAACGAGTTAGATTTATTTTTAATTCTTCAACCCTGAAACATTTTTAGCACTACAGTGATATTGGGTATGATATACTACATCAATTTTTGACGTTAAATTGGAAATTTGAGAAAGTTGTAATTCTACGTGATTTGGTAATTTCTTTGAATGAGAGACAGACTTCAATCATTTCCTTGGAAGATTTTCATCAATTACAGATCATATGAGACAAATCTAACTGTACTTTTACTGCAACATTTTCTCATGACTGTATTACCCTCTCAGTACAAACGCGGATAAACCGGGATACCACCGGATAAGCGATGGCTCACGCTGTATGCACGCTCCCCCTCTCAGACCAATACCATCACATAAGCCCTCATCTATATCTAACAACACTGTTCAACATCTGTAAATATAAATATACAGAAGCGTTGGTCTCCCCT
>NW_024092222.1:0-16918 GCF_014356525.2 Nilaparvata lugens | reverse complement strand
GGATACCACCGGATAAGCGATGGCTCACGCTGTATGCACGCTCCCCCTCTCAGACCAATACCATCACATAAGCCCTCATCTATATCTAACAACACTGTTCAACATCTGTAAATATAAATATACAGAAGCGTTGGTCTCCCCTAAACTAGGTCACTGGCCCAAAATTAGCGTTTCCCTCAGTTCTTTCATCAAGTAATAGACAGAAAATATTCAAATTCAAAAAAGGTACAGAGGTTTACCAAGTCTAAAAATTTGTGATGACGTGACTTTAATATTTCATTAAAGATACGCCCAAAATCAGCGTTTTTTCTCAGCTTTTCTGCTGCGTTTTCTCACCTTATTCAATATTGATGGAAATATATTTGAAAAAATTCAGTACACAGTTTAGCTGATGTGGAAAAATTTTGTTCGCCAGAAATACGCCGATATAGTACAGTGATTTTACCAGCGATTTTCTACGTTTTCCTCAAATTGACATGAAACGTTCAAATTCGGTACAGAGGTTTACAAATTGTAGTCCTTCAATATTTCGCCTATTATAATGACTTTCTGATGGAATGAAGCATGCTCAAATGAAAAGTGCAGCCGTGCGAAGCGAGCCCGCTGATCTCATTTTCGGACGATCCAGTCGGGGGTCCAGGGGGCGGAGCCCCCTGGCTAGACGGATATGGCGAGCGAAGCGAGCCTGACGGCTAGTAATATGATAATGGAAAGAACTGGCTTATATATGTACAGGATAGGAAATTCACTTATGACGCATCATCACGTCTCAACTACTCAACTCATTAACGTTACATTACGCATATGGATTCTCAATTTACTGAGGATGGTTATAGGCCTATTTTCAATTCTTCAAGATTTCATTACGTCTAGTTTTAAAATAGACTCTTGCGGACCACGGGTTACCTGCTAGTTATTAATAAAATTATCTAATGAACTTTTTTGCACAAAATTATAAAAAAGTACAGTTTCGATCACTGTTCTAGTTTTTTAATTTGCATTTAGGTATTTTGTGATGGCCAGGTTGGCACCAGTGTTTTGTTGTCGTTTGGCGTCGTTCTCGGTTGTCATGGTAACCAATATATTGCAGTGGGCATGCGCAGTGGTTTAAGGGACTCTCCACCCTTGTGGTTTAGGGTGAAGGGGAAGGGGTATCAAACATTTCGCAACCCTCTCTTTCCCTATCTAATGATTTTGGAATATTCAAAATACAAGGGAACAATGTTCACACGCAAAATGTGGTTGTGAACGTGTTGATAACTTCTCTTTCACTCCTCTTTCACTCACTCTCTCTCTCCTTTCTGTTCTTCTTCTTCTTCTCCTCGATTTTCTTCTTCTTCTCCTCCATTTTCTTCTTCTATTTCCACATCATCATCTTCTTCTTCTCCTCGATTTTCTTCTCCATTTTCTTCTTCTACTTCCACTTCATCTTCTTCTTCTTCTTCTACTTCCACATCATCTTCTTCTTCTTCTTCTCCTCGATTTTCTTCTTCTCCATTTTCTTCTTCTACTTCCACATCATCTCCTTCTTCTTCTCCTCCTCAATTTTCTTCTTCTCCATTTTCTTCTACTTCCACATCATCTTCTTCTTCTTCTTCTCCTCGATTTTCTTCTTCTCCATTTTCTTCTTCTACTTCCACATCATCTCCTTCCTCTTCTCCTCCTCAATTTTCTTCTTCTCCATTTTCTTCTACTTCCACATCATCTTCTTCTTCTTCTTTCTCCCGATTTTCTTTCTTCTCTCCATTTTCCTCTTCTACGTCCACATCATCTCCTTCTTCTTCTCCTCCTCAATTTTCTTCTTCTCCCATTTTTTTTTTCCTTCTACTTCCCCCTCATCTTTTCTTCTTCTTTCTTCCTCGATTTTTCTTTCTTCCTCCATTTTCTTCTTCTTCTACTTCCACATCATCATCTTCTTCTTCTTCTTCTCGTCGATTTTCTTCTTCTACTTCCACATCATCTTCTTCTTCTTCTTCTTCTCCTCGATTTTTTCTTCTCCACCTTCTTCTTCTTCTTCCGATTCTACTCTGTCTGAGGCGATTCGTGTGGAGGGGGGAATGCAGTTTAACGTCATGCCCAGGGCGCAAGTAAATAATAATAATTTACCATTTATTTACCTGTTTCCCATTTATGTACTATTTCCCATTTTTTCATCATTCTCTACTTTGGTAGAAAGTTAGTGGGGAGGATATTTTGAATATTCTTTCCGAAGAATGGACATTGATATGTCCAAAGCTCCGCCAGTTATGTGATGCATAACAATATAATTATATCTATAGTTATTATATTACAAATTACTTTTTCATATCATACAGTTCAATATTATTTCTTAGTCTATATTATGTGAATTCATCTATAATGTTGCTGTATTGTAAGCTATGTATATAAGTGTATAAGCCAGTATATATTGAATCTACATAAATAAAGTACTCAATCAATCAATCTACTCGCTACAACTCTATAGTGATATCCACATTCTAAAGTTAACACCTGATTAATATGTGTGTTACTATCTATTTATACATTGTTGAGAAACGATCTGGCAACGTTGCGGAGCTAGAAAGGGTAAAGCTATCTGCTTTGTGGAATGATAGACCAGGATAGCATCACCAATGTTAATCAGATGCTGCCTTTATAACGTGGACCTCACTATAGAACAAGAACAACTACAATATGATACAGTATCATGTCGACTTGAAACACAACACCATAATTTGATACAGAACAGGATAGAGCTATCTGCTTTGTGGAATGAAAGACAAGGATAGCAACACAATGTTAATCAGATGCTGCCTTTATAACGTGGACCTCACTATATAGAACAAGAACAACTACAAAATGATACAGTATCATGTCAACTTGAAACACAACACCATAATTTGATACAGAACAGGATAGAGCTATCTGCTTTGTGAAATGATAGACAAGGATAGCAACACCAATGTTAATCAGATGTTGCCTTTATAACGTGGACCTCACTATATAGAACAAGAACAACTACAATATGATACAGTATCATGTCAACTTGAAACACAACACCATAATTTGATACAGAACAGGATAGAGCTATCTGCTTTGTGGAATGATAGACAAGGATAGCAACACCAATGTTAATCAGATGCTGCCTTTATAACGTGGACCTCACTATATAGAACAAGAACAACTACAATATGATACAGTATCATGTCAACTTGAAACACAACACCATAATTTGATACAAAACAGGATAGAGCTACTGTATCTGCTTGTGGCAGATAGACAAGGATAGCAACACCAATGTTACAGATACTGCCATTATAACGTGGACCTCACTATAGAAAAATGATATCAAACGAGTGACCCAGTTTTTACTGTAATCTACCGGCTAAATATAGAACTACTGAAAAACTACCATTGGGAGAAAGTGGGAGGACCTTAATGTGTGGGAAATAGGCGTGCTTCGCTGTGATTGGCTCCTAGTTCTCTCTCCATCATTTTCACTTTTCTCTCTCTCTCCAATCGCTATTCTCCTACGTCTATTACTTCCAAAATAACTTATTATGGCTATCACCTCCACTATTTGAAATAAACTGTTTTCTTTCCTATTCCACTTCTTTTCTTGTCGTCTTCTTTCTGCTTCTTCTTCTTCTTTTCCTTCTCAAATTTATTCTTTTTCTTCTTCCTTCACTCTTCTTTCTTTTCTTTCTTACTCAAACTTCTTCTTCTTCTCGCCATTCTACCTCCTTCTGAGGTGAATCGGTGGGGATGCAGTTTAAACGTCAACCAGGACGTGAATACAATTTACCATTTTTACTGTTTCCCTACAGTTATTGATACAGATATGATGTATACAATAAAATCAAAGTTTCAGAAAATATGTGGCACTACACATAGAAACCTCAAAATAAATCAAGACAAGAAACCAGAATAAAGTCTATAATACCATTGCAGTTCCGACTCTCCTATATGAAAGTGAGAATTGGATTCCACACGTAGAAGAACAGTCGAATTCAAGCTGCAGAAATGAGGTTTCTGAGGAGGTTTTGGCTGCACTAGAGTTGATAGAATCAGAAATACTGGTATACATGTTTTAATCGGTTGCTCCTCTGCATGGAATAATTGACCGAGCGAAGTGAGGTCTAAGAGATTAAAGTAGACGTTTGGCATTTCTCTTAATGTTTAATGTTTATATGTCAGATGTTGCGCATTTTACGGCGAAACGCGGTAATAGATTTTCATGAAATTTTACTGGTATGTTCCTTTTTAAATTGCGCGTCGACGTATATACAAGGTTTTTGGGAAATTTTGCATTTCAAGGATAATATAAAAGAGAAGGAGCCTCCTACATACGCCAATATCCAGGTAAAATCAGAGACTGTAGAATTATTCATCATAAATCAGCTGGCAAGTGATACACAGATGTGTGGAGAAGCCAGTCTATTGCTGTGTATTCCATAAGGCCTATAGTTTCAATCAGGTACTTGTGGATGAGAATACTGCGTGAGGTCTTCTGTTCACAGAACTACTGGTATACAAAATAGACGCAACTGGTGCAGTCATTTGGATAGAATGCCCCTTGATGTCCAAAACTATAGACCTACAGGAAAAGAGATGTAGGGAGACCAAGAGGAAAGAGATGGTACCGGAACAGGTTAATCATAAACCTAATCCCTGAAGTGAAGGTAATGATGAACGTTTTCCCATTTTTTCACCATTTCTCACCGAAGAACAAGGTTCTTCGAAAGTTCAAAGAAAAGTAGGAAGATGACGATGAGGTTGGAGAGGAAGAAGAACGAGAAAAAGAAGAGATGGAAATTATGAAGTTGAAGTTTTCAAAAAGGCAAGGCAGAAATTAAAGCAAAAGTTGAAGAGCTGATTGATTTTTGATTGATTGAGTATTTTTTATGTAGATTACAATATATACTGGCTTATACACTTATATACAATAGCTTACAATACAGCAAATTATAGATGATTTACATAATATAGACAAGAAATAATTTTGAACTGTATATGATATGAAAAAGCAATTTGTAATATAATAACTATAGATAATAATCATATTGTTATGCATCTACATAAATTGGCGGAGCTTTGGACATATCAAAAGAAGCTTTGATAAAGAGCTTTGGAGCTGGAAGGAAAAGAAGAGGAATAAGGGGAAGTGAAAAGAGCGACCAGAAAGAAGAAGAAGAAGAATGAGGTAGAGGAGAAAAATAAGCTAAAGAATAGAGAGAAGATGAAGTAAAAGACGATTTTGATTATTTGAAAATTTTGGTAACAATGGAGTGAAGGATGAGAAAGACAAGAAGAGGAAGACAAAGTGGAAGAATATGGAGAAGAAGAACGAAGAGAAGATAAAGTAGGAGAGATTTTGATGGAAACGATTATTTAATTTGCGGCAACAGGAGAATAAAGGACAAGGTGAATAAGAAGATGAAGTAGAAGAACGAGATGTAGGAGAAGAAGAAGAAGAAATATAAGGAGACAAAGTACAAGAAGAAGAGCAGCTCCAGAAGAAAAAGGAGGAGAAGAAGAAGAAGAAGAAGAAGAAGAAGAAGGAGAAGAACACGAAGTACAAGAACAAGGAGAAGATGTGGAGGAAGAAGAAGAAGAAAAATAAGGAGACAAAGTACAAGAAGAAGAGCAGCTCAGGCTTGCGGAATTCCAAGGTCGCCGACAAAAAGAAAAGGAGAAGAGTGAGGAAGAGAATTGGAGTGAGTGAGTGAGGAAGTTTGAGAGTGTGTGAGAGAGAATCAGAGTCCTATTGGGTCTCTCCTCTCTCTCTCTCTCTCTCTCTCTCTCTCTCGATGCCTCTCTCTCACCTCTCTTATCCTTCTCTCGTCTCTCTCTCTCTCTCTCTCTCTGTTGCTCACTCAGCCACAATAATAATAATACACCGACCTTCACTTGACCTATCCAGTCACAACTAACAATTCTTCTTCTACTTCTACTTCTTCTTCTTCTTCTTCTTCTCTTCTTCTCCATCGTGTTCTTCCACTTCGTCTTCTTATTTATTCACCATCTCCTTTATTCTCCTGTTGCCGCAAATTAAATATTCGTGTCCATCAAAATCTCTTCTATTTTATCTTCTCTTTGTTCTCCTGCTTGTTGTTCTTCTTCTCTTTCTTCTTCATCTTCTTCTCTTCCATAATACACTAATTCTACTTCATATACTGTTTTCTGCACATCTCTTCATGTAATACACCATCTACTTGTTTTACTTCTTGTTCATATTCCACATCTTTTACATCATATTCTTCTTCTTCTACTTCTTCTTCTTCTTCTTCTCCATCGTGTTCTTCTACCTTTTGCTCATCATCTTCCAGTTTCACACCGTCCCGTCCATATATCCCTTCTGCTTCTGTTTTGTTGTTTTCGTATCTTATCCTTTTGTTGTCTCGTTTTCTTCTTCTTCTCCTTCTATACCTTTCTCTTCTTTTCCTTGTCTTCTCCCAATTCTCCTCCCTATTCCTCCATTCTCCCAGTACGTTGTCGTCGTCTTCTCCTTCTTCTTCTAGCTCTTCTACTTTTCATTTCTCTCCTGTCTCCTTCATAACAAACTTTTTCCACCTCATACTTCTACTTGTTCTTCGTCGTTGTCTATTTCTTCTTCTTCTTCTCCTTGTTCCTCTGCCCCATCACTTCTTCCTTTCCTACATCGTTGTCTATTTCTTCTTCTTCTTCTTCTTCTTCTTCTCCTTGTTCCTCTGCCCCATCACTTCTTCCTTTCCCACATCCTCTACTCTTTTGCTTGTAAATTTTCTAATTTTATTAGACTCTCCTACCCAGACTCGGTTAGTGAAATGTAATCACTGTAGAATATAGTAACTACAGATGAGAGAAATTCATGAAGACTGAGGTGAAAAATAGAGACAAGGAGGGGAATAGAAGCAGAACAGGAAGAAGAAGAAGAAGAAGAAGAAGAAGAAGAAGAAAAAAAAATCTGTTGGGCGCACTCACACTACTTTCCTTGCCGTTATTAAAAATTGATCACCTGATGCTAGTGTTCTCGCGCGCATCAAGGTCCACTATTCAAAGATATGAGACAGCTGGTGATAGGACAATAACGCTGGAGACACACGAGGTCTGCTCTCTCTGTAGTGAATGATTTATAGAACCACAGTTTGCAATTGAACACATTTTTTCGAATTTCAAGCTTATTTTCAATTTTGGTGAAAATGTTACTGAACATTAATTGCAGAGATTTTCATGCTCTATCTTTCCCACTTGAAATTTTTTGTTTAAATTGTATCTGAAGGCTGCTAATTGAGAATCTAAAATCAAACTTTGCATAGATGGTGCGGAGCTCCTGAAATTTTTACAGATATGGGAGTTGTGGCAGTTGATAGAGCTTATCGATGACTATTTCGGTATATTTTTGATCAAAATCGTTGGAGCCGTTTTCAAGAAATCGCGAAAACCCCTGTTTTTGACAACATTTTTCGCCATTTCAGCCCGCCTCTTGGATTGCATTTGATCGAATTGTTCGTGTCGGATCCTTATAGTGTAAGGACCTTACGTTCAAAATTTCAAGTCATTCCGTTACTGGGATGAGATATCGTGTGTACACAGACGCACATACACTCATAAACACACACACACACACTCACACACACACACACCACACACCACACACACACACACACACACACACACACACACACACCAACACCCACACACACACCACACACAACACCACACACACACACACACACACCACCACACACACACACCACACACACACACACAACACACCACACACACACACACACACACCACACACACACACACCACAACACACACACACACAACACACACACAACACAACCACCCACACCACACACACAACACACACACACACACACACACCCCCACACACACCCACACCACCACACACCACACACACACACACACACACAAACCACACACACACACAACACACCACACACACACACACACACACACACACACACACACCACACAACACACACACCCACACCACACACACACAACACACCACACACACACACACCCACACACACACACACACATACATACATACTACAACACAGACCAATACCCAAAACCATTTTTTCGGACTCAGGGGACCTTGAAACGTATAGAAATTTGGAAATTGGGTACCTTATTTTTTTTCGGAAAGCAATACTTCCCTTACCTATGGTAATAGGGCTAGGAAAGTAAAAAGAGAACGAATAATACGAAAAGGAAGTGCAACTCGGACAACAATTGTATGATGTAGTCTATTAAATGAAGATGTAGACGAAAGAGAAGAAGGAGAATTAGAATATGGTGAGGACGAGGAGGAAGAAGAAAAAGAAGAAGAAGAAGAAGTGCAAGTTTGTAGAACGAGTAGATGGTGTATTAGATGAAGATGTGGAGAAAATAGTATAGGATGGAGACTTATTGTAATATGGAGGAGAAGGAGAAGAAGAAGAAGAAGAATATAGGGAGAGAGAGGGAAGATGTAGAAGGGTGACAGGTATAATATGACATACGTCACGTTGACGGGTGAAGGGTGTGATATGCATATTATTTATAATACTGGATTAGGGTGGCGTCCCTTGCCATAATATGTATGAAGGATTGACAATTCTAAGGGTGACATATGACTAACTTAACTCTATTTCTTCATTAGGGCTACATGCTTCTCCCATGGAGAGAGAGAGAGAGAGAGAGAGGATTGATTGAGTACTTTATTTATGTAGATACAATTACTGGCTTAAACACTTATATACAATAGCTTACAATACAGCAAAATTATAGATGAATTTACATAATATAGACTAAGAAATAATTATTGAACTGTATATGATATGAAAAGCAATTTGTAATATATAACTATAGATAATAATCATATTGTTATGCATCTACATAAATTGGCGGAGCTTTGGACATATCAATGTCCATTCTTCGGAAAGAATATTAAAAATATCCTCCCCACTAACTCTCTACCAAAAGAGAGAGAGAGAGAGAGAGAGAGACATGCAGCTTTGAATATAGAATTTGGCCATTTTTTGTGTATTGGAATATGGGCTTAAGTACAACACTCAACAATAATTTTTCCCATTTTTCGACCGAATTCGACTTATGAGGCATGATTTTGGACCGCCTTGACGAGCCGAAAAGAATGAAGTGTAGTACGATGAAATCTGTGCATTGTGTCAAAAGTTATAAGTGTTTGAAATTTTGATCCTTGAGGTGTCCTTAAGCGCGTCTCTCCACCAGGAAATACTGAAATGAAGTGCATCTAGCGGGTGATTCTCATAGAACATGATCTCATGAACTTATGTCATTGAGCGAAATATCAATGTGAGGACAATGTAGTTGGTGATGATGGTTGAAGCTGAAAATAGGTGTTTTTCACACAATACAAGAGCATTGTTGTCAGGTGTACCTAGAAATCTATATGAGATAGAGCGCTCTACCTGATCTCAGATTGTAGAGCACAAAAATACGACCAGAGGGACTTTGAATCATGTAGTTGGTGATGATGGTTGAAGCTGAAAATTAGGTGTTTTTCACAATACAAGGAGCATTGTAGTCAGGTGTACCTAGAAATCTATATGAGATAGAGCGCTCTACGCTACCTGATCTCAGATTGTAGAGCAACAAATACGCCCAGAGGGATTTTGAATTATACATCTAAATGGTAACAATCGGAAGATATTGTTGATCAAAAACTAAAATTCTTCAAAATTGATTTTATCTTCAAAGTTCACTCATTTTTGAAAGATCATAACTCAGTACTCATTGAAGATAGAGATTTCCGAATGGATCTCATTTTATTCAGAATTTTATAATCTAAGAAACAGCGATAGCAAATTTTTCTGTCCTTTTACAATTTGGAAGAAATAGATGAAACTGGGAAAATTAGCCGAAATACGAGGTTGTTGGGCCACCTGTATCTAGCACAAGGAAATTTTGCATGAAGAACTTGGTTCTGGACTTCTCTTATGTACCCAAATAATATATTAAAAAATCAGAACTACAATATAAATTGCATGCACCAATGTATATAGTGACTGGACTATTATGGAAATACAGCAATAGACTGGCTTCTCCACACATCTGTGTAATCACTTGTCACTGATTTATGATGAATATTCATAGTCTGATTTTTACTCTAATTGGGCGTATGAAGGAGGCTCCTTTTTCCTTTTATATATCCTTGAAATGCCCAATTTCTAAAAACCTTGTATATACGTCGACGCGCAATTAAAAAAGGAACATACCTGTCAAATTTCATGAAAATCTATTACCGCGTTTCGCCGTAAATGCGCAACATATAAACATTCAAACATATTTTAAACATTAAGAGAAATGCCAAACCGTCGACTTGAATCTTAGACCACACTTCGTTCGGTCAATTATTATTAAACGAAAATCCCAATCAAATGCTGTAATTCATGCTACTGCAAATATTGACAACAGGGTAAACAACTAGATGGAAATTCGATGAGTGCTAATATTCAAAAATTATTTGTCAGCCCGGGAATCGAACCCAGTACCTCCTAATTGCCGGTCAGGAATGCTTACCCTTACACCAAACTGACAATCTCTGGATAGCAGCGCTCATTTTATACGAAGCCATAGCGGCCAGCCAGTCTACACATGGAGTTTACTGAGATATTGCAATTATTCAAATGCTAATGGTTTAATAATTTCTGTATTATTAAACGAAAATCCGAATTAAATGCTGTAAATCACCCGGAAGACTTCTGCTACTGCAAATATTGACAACAGGGTAAACAGCTATAGTGAGGTCCACGTTGTAATGGCAGTGGAGAAAGATAGGAGAATAGCGATGCCGATTCTCCGCATCATTAATTATATTTCTACACTGTCAAATAGTTATTTGTGCAACTAGTGCGCAAAGTGACAGTTTGCTGCACCGAAAGAAACTTTTACGCCCGAGCCGTAGGCGAGGGCGGAATGGTTTCTTGAGTGCAGCAGAGGAACTTGCGCACGTATTTCACATTAGTTTTCCTACAGTTACCATTGAATATGAAAAGTGGGTAATTAAGGTAAATTGCCTGAAATCCATCAAATAACTTAGTAGTGTTTGAATGGCGGGGGGCAGCTGTGTGTGTGTGCTGTTGCTGTCCTCGTTATAATATATAATGAATAATAATTAGCGCGTTGTGCTTGGTTGCACGTCTGCTCACTATAGCAGCCACAGCAGTCACTGTTCCAACTTCATTTTGATTTTGCTGCACTGTTGCTCCATATAACCTTCTAAGTATTTTGCCATGTTGCAAATCTGGAGTGCAGAAAAATTTTTCCCGCACTAGAGCGGAAAAGTGATTCTTTGCGTTCTGTAATCAGTGCAGCAATGGCCACTTTTCAATGTAACTGTAGGAAAACATAATTGGCATCGTTGTGAACCTAGAAAAGGATAGTACCACCGGCTTTGTCGAATGAAAGACAAGTATAGCAAAACCAAAGTTGATCAAATACTGTCATTATAACGTGGACCTCACTATAGATGGAAATTCGATGAGCTCTACTATACAAACATTATTTGTCAGCCCGGGAATCGAACCCAGTACCTCCTAATTGTCGGTCAGGAATGCTTACCCTTACACCAAACTGACAATCTCTGGATAGCAGCGCTCATTTTATACAAGTATTTTCTATTTTCCCACAGTGTGACATGTGACATACTACATATGTGACACACGATATATTATATGATATAAAATATGTTGACTTTATTGACCGAGCGAAGTGAGGTCCAAGATTCAAGTCGACGGTTGTGGCATTTCTCTTATGTTTAAATGTTAATATGTTGCGCATTTACGGCGAAACGCGGTAATAGATTTTTATGATTTGACATGTATTTCCTTTTTTATTGCGCGTCGACGTATATACAATTTTTTTTGGAAATTTTGAATTTCAAGGATAATAAAAAGGAAAAGGAGCCTCCTTCATACGCCATATAGAGTAAAAATCAGACTATAGAATTATTCATCATAAATCAGCTGACAAGTGATTACACAGATGTGTGGAGAAGCCAGTCTATTGCTGTATTTCCATAAGGTCTATAGCTTCAATCAGGTACTTGTGGATGAGAATACTGCGTGAGGTCTACTGTTCACAGAACTACTAGTATGATGACTTTATAACGGGGATCTCACTGTAAAGCAGATGTCGAATTGAGGGAACGGGGTTTGAATGGATTTCATGGTTTAGGAAATGACATATGGCATACCCTGGGGTTTTGACTGGGATAAAACATTGAAATGCTATGTCTTGTTCATTATTTGTATTATGATATAACAACATGACAGATCACCCCAAGGTTCATATCATGATACGTTCTATTATAATGGGTGGATATGTCAGTCTAATGACATAGTCGTGTTCCTCTAGTTATGTACTATCGGTCTATGATTATAGGTCCACGTTATAATGGTAGTGGAGAAAGATAGGAGAACGGCGTTGCCGAACCTCTGCCCTGTCAATGCCTTCTATAGACGGTAGCTGTACAGGTTCATTGATGTAATATGGTGAAAGTGTAATATGTAATATATTGTAGCTATGGTGAAAGTGATATTTTCGAGCTCAAAATTTAAGTGATTTTATTCTATATTTTGTGAATATTTGAAGTTTGGTTTTTGTTTTAACGGAAGTTTCATTATCAATTTATCTAAATTTGAAATTCTTTGTTTTATTCTGATTCATAGTTTCAGATTGAAGATTTGGTGTTGAAATTGAAGTGAACATAACCTACAATAATTTGGACGATTTGTGACAAAATCAGGAAATTGAAGAAGTTTTGGGCAGTAGCCTGTTTTTTTCTCTTCCGACTATTGTATTGTTCGCTCTATCTAATAAATAATAAATAAATATCAACTGTTCATTCAAGTTTACAAAAATCAATATTATAACTCCCATACAGACAGCCGTTTTGGCTGAGAATTTTTCGTAATTTTTTGTCTTTTGCGGCTTTGATATAATAAGATTCGTCAAGAAAATATTTTTTCCTGATATTTTCATAATATTGTGATTGAATATTTTGTTGATTAGTCACATTGTTGAAAAAACGAGCTGGCAACGTTGCAGTGGTAGAAAAGGATAGTGCTATCTGCTTTGTCGAATGATAGACAAGGATAGCAACACCAATGTTGATGAATTACTGCCATTATAACGTGGACCTCACTATAGAACAAGAACAACCACAACATGATAAAATATTGATTCAACATGATACAGTATTGACACAATATGATACAGTATCGACGCAATATGATACAGTATCATCTCTACTTGATGCACAACACCATAATTTGATACAGAACAGGATAGAGCTATCTGCTTTGTGGAATGATAGACAAGGATAGCAACACCAATGTTAATTAAATACTGCCATTATAACGTGGACCTCACTATAGAACAAGAACAACCACAACATGATAGGTTATCAACACAATATTATACTATATCGACACAATATGATACAGTATCATCTCAACTTGATACACAACACCATAATTTGATACAGAACAGGATAGAGCTATGCTATGTTGAATGAAAGACAAGTATAGCTGTTTCCCCTTTTGGACAATATTGAAATTTCAAAAAGTGATTTGAACTTAAAATTCTGAAAGTAAATTGCTATCCTTGTCTACCATTCAACAAAGCGAATAGCGCTATCTCTTTCCCGCTTTGCTCTGTTGCCAGATCGTCTTTTAACAAAGTAGAATTGATAATAATTAATTAATAACATATTTCATTTCAATTATGAAAGTTTATTATGAAATGAAAAATATAATTTGTTGCTAAATAAATATAATTGATTATTTTAGAATGAACAGTTGTTAATATTACATCAATAAACCTGTATCAGCTACCGTCTATAGAAGGCATTGACAAGACAGAGGATCAGCAACGTTGTTCTGCTATCTTACTCCACTGCCATTATAACGTGGACCTCACTATAGCAGTTTGCCCTTTTGGACAATCTCAAAATCGATCAATTTTTATTCCAAAAAAAAATCTTTAAAACACTCACATTCCTCCAACAGGTCCAAATCAAATCGTCTTTGACTTGCCTTTGTCTATATCTCAGATAGTGTGAGGAGGGAAATTTCGTTGCTAAAAATCCCGTTTTTCCCGATTATCGGCAGCACTGCAGTCGCGTATCAAATGTCGTTGTGTTTGAGTCGTCAGTCGGCTTTTAGCCTTGCATCAGTTCACGTGGATTCGCGTCGTTCCAGTTGAAAAATAACTGTTACAGTGTTTATTCAACAGTTATTGTTAGCAGTTACTTTGCTAACAATATTCGATTAATTTATATTTTTGTGACTTAGCTTGAATTTTATTGTGTGTTAGAGAAAGCAAGTAAATTCGTTCATCAGCGTAAAAAAAATACAGTGATTATTATTTATTATAGCGAGGTGCACGTTATAATGGCAGTATTTGATTAACATTGGTGTTGCTATCCTTGTCTATCATTCCACAAAGCAGATAGCACTATCTTTTTCTACCTCTGCAACGTTGCCAGATCGTTGTATTATTTAGTATAGTGAGTTCCACGTTATAATGACAGTATTTGATTAACATTGGTGTTGCTATCCTTGTCTATCATTCCACAAAGCAGATAGCACTATCTTTTTCTACATCTGCAACGTTGCCAGCCAGTTTCTCAACAATTTAAAAAATAATTAACAAAATATTAAAACTCAATTATTAAAATTCATCATCCAATCATCGAAAAATAGATTCACTTGATGAATGAAATATAATTGATTGTTGTATACAAGAATGAACAGTTAATATTGCATCAGATACACTGGTATGAGTTATCCCTTATAGAAGTTAGTGGCAAGGTAGAGAATCGTCAACGTTGTTCCCTTATCTTCCTCTTTTGCCATTATAACGTGGACCTCACTATGGTAGATTTCAAATTTAATATTTCTTGTTCAGTTCAAAATTTCAAGTTTCAAATTTTGTTCAGTGTCAGTTATTTTTGTTAAATGTTGTGATTAGTTAGGGAGTGAATACAGTCTCAATATTGTTTCAAAATGTTGAAATTTTCAGTGTTTCATTGAGTGAAATAATCATGCCAACAGACTATTGAGTTCTTAGTTACTTCCAATCTTGTGAGGAATTTTGCAGCATAAAATTGGTGAATTGTTCTTCAAATTTTCAGTGTTGATTGTGTAAAATTTGGGTTTTTTTGTTGGGGGGGAACTAAGAAATTTTGGATTATCGCTGAACTGTCAAGGATTGTTTCTGAAAGATGTATGTATAACATATTATCTTTATATAAATATTATCATATTTATTTATTTATATATAACAACACATACATAATCAGGAGCCTCCTACTCATGCGCTTTGACTGCTCTCTTGGCAAATTCCTCATATCCTCTCTATTCTCTCCTATTTCATTCTAAAATCTATACATCTTACGCCTCACATAAGAAATGAATAAGTATAATTTTACTTTGCTTGCCCTATTACCATAGGTAAGGAAAGTATGCTTTCCGAAAAAAATTAAGGTACCCCAATTTCTAATTTCTATACGTTTCAAGGTCCCTGAGTCCAAAAAAAAGATTTTAGGTGTTGGTTGTGGTGTGTGTTGTATGTGTGTGGTGTGTGTGGTGTGTGTGTGTGGTGTGTGTGTGTGTGTGTGTGTGTGTTGTGTTGTGGGTGTGTGTGTGTGTGTGTGTGTGTGTGTGTGGTGCGTCTGTGTACACGATATCTCATCTCCCAGTTAACGGAATGACTTGAAATTGGAACGTATGGTCCTTACACTATAAGGATCCGACACGAACAATTTCGATCAAATGCAATGGCGGCTAAAATGGCGAAAATGTTGTCAAAAACAGGGTTTTTCGTGATTTTCTCGGAAACGGCTCCAACGATTTTGATCAAATTCATACCTGGAATAGTCATTGATGGAACAAGTCAACTGCAACAAGTCCTATATCTGTAAAATTTCAGGAGCTCCGCCCCATCTATGCAAAGTTTGATTTTAGATTCTCAATTGGCAGCCTTCATATACAATTTAAACAAAAAATTTCAAGTGGAAAAGATTGAACATGATAATCTCTGCAATTAATGTCCAGTAACATTTTCACCTAAAATTGAAAATAAGCTTCAAATTCCAGAAAATGTGATTATTAAATTGCAAACTGTTGGCAACTGTTGAGTTATATTAAATCATTCACTACGAAGAGATAGCAGACCTCGTGTGTCTCCAGCGTTATTGTCCTATCACCAGCTGGCTCAAATCACTGAATAGTAGACTTGAGATGCGCGAGAACACTAGTGTCAGGTGATAAATTTTCATAACGGCAATGAAAGTTGTGTGAGTGCGCCACACCAGATTTTTGTTGTCTATCTGTGTTAGCTATAAACATCATAAGGGCTGAAAAATTAGGGGACCATTCCTTCCCATTTGAACAGTTTGAAGTGTATATCGTACTTTAGCGGGATTATTCATTTATTTATTCATTTACAATGCGAATGACACTAATGCAATAACATTTCCCCAAAAAAACTAAAACTACTACAGCATTGACATAATTATGCTTGAACTGATAGCTCAATATGTTTTTAAACATATTGATTGTTATTAATTTATTTATTTATTTACAACAATATGGGAGCATACGGGAAAACCCAAAAAATTGCTCCCTAATCAAAAAAAAATTACAATAATCACTTTACAAAAAACTTGAAAATCGAGAGAAAGAGATACATTATAGAAGATAAAGTAATTGAACGAGCATAGCGAATTCCCACTTTAGACTTGAGGCTTGAGTCGTTGTCTGTTTGTGTGCTAGTTTGTTCGACGATAACTTTCGAAGGCTTTCATCAATGAACTTCAGATTCCCAGCACAAATTCTTTGAACAATTATACAGATTAAGTTCGTTAACCCAAGAAATAGACTCACACCTTCTT
>NW_024092221.1:0-14552 GCF_014356525.2 Nilaparvata lugens | reverse complement strand
ATATCAAAATAACTAATGAAAAAATTGAATTGCAGTTGAAAAATTTGATTTACCATTTTATAAATTCGATTAGATATAAATAGGTATGATTTTGTTTATACCAAAATAGATTGTAAATTTAGTTCTTTGTTGATTAAAATTATCCTTCTTGTTCTGTTAAATATTGGTTTAATATTTACAATATTCATAACAAATAGTGTTAAAATAGAACACAATTGATTCAGTTTATTTTAGTTTTGTTGAAGGATTTTTTAGTTTATTTTATTGTAGTTAGTTTTTTGTTTTGTTGAATGATATTCCGGTTTGTTTGAATGTGTTCTGGTTTATTGTACTGTAGTCCAAGATAAAATTATTATGTTAAGCGACTCATCCCTCAGCACAAGCATTATGCTTAAAGAGGGATGAACCATTAATGTTTCTTTAGGAGCACTTACCTTTCATATTATTATCATTCATTATTATATCATATTTTATTTTATTTTTTAATATTGTATCATTTGTATTTATTTTATCTACACATAGGGTTCTGTTTATATTATTATTATTATTGAATGTTTGATGATTATGAAATGCTTTTGTGTTTTTGAATGTATTTGTAATGTAATTCATTTTAATTGGTTGAATAAAGCATTTATTTATTTTATTTGATCTGTAGAGTGCGGCAGTGAAACTTTCTTTATTTAAAAGTAAATAAACTCTTTGTATGGATCAGAAAGTTTGTATTTATTTTTCTACACACATATATAAAGTTTTGTTTCAATCAGTTTTGAATACCAAATCAAGTAGGTGACATCCCCCATTCTCCATACACTGATTAAACCGATTTCTGGCGTTTGTCATGACTCCTGCCAGCATTGCAGGCGTTATGTTAGCAATTTCTTCCCTGATATTGGTCTTCAAATCTTGTAGGACACCTAGGATACCCCCAAAATTTCAAACACTCATAACTTTTGACACAATGCTCGAATTTCATCATACTACAGTTCATTCTCCTCATTGCCTTTTCCGCATCTCCTCTTTCACCTCAATACTCATTGGAGATAGAGAGTTCTGAATGATCTCATTTTTAATTCAGAATTTTATAATCTAAAAAATCTGGTGTGGTACACTCACACAACTTTCCTTGCTCATTGAACTGTAAGCCTCATTCTTAAACGAGAATAATTTAAGGGAATAACATAATATTAGGCAACCCTCAAGGCTCTTGACTCCAATGAATCCAAGTTCAAATTGGTGAGGGAGTGCCACAAAGCACTCAGCAGGCTTGCAGCACGCAACTCTGTGCATCTTGGTTGGGTACCTGGCCATGTAGGCATAGGAGGTAACGAGCGTGCAGATGAGCTTGTTAAGCGGGGTTCCAGTATGCCATTCTTTGGCCCAGAGCCAGGCTATGGCATAAGCAAAACAACTGCCTTCCACACAATAAGTAAATGGTCCAGGGACTTACATCACCAGCAATGGCAGGGTCACCCTGGTCAAGCACTTGGAAAAAGGCTGCTGGCAGACACAAGCCCTCGCTTCACCAGCTGGTGAGTCTGGGTAGAGGTCAGGTCAAGCAGTTGATTGCCCTGATAACTGGACATGGCCACTTCAGGAAACATCTCAACACAATTGAACTCAGAAATGAAAGCCAATGTGTAGGCTTTGTAATCAGTCTGAAGAAACTGCTAAGCATATCATACTGGATTGCGAAAGTCTTGGAGCTAGAAGAAGGGCTCTGGCTGCAAGCAACCAGGTGAGGAATAGGATGTTAGTATAGGGAAAAAACTCCTGGATCTTGTAAAGGACACAGGAGTTGGATTGCCTAACTAACATACTTTGGGACACACAATAAGCTTCGGTTGACGTGTGAGGTTCTTTGAACCTTTGGATCTTTGAATCCGTCCTTTCAAAAACATAAACATAAACATTCAGTTATTAATTGCATGCATCATTGCATACAACTAATTGACCGAGCGAAGTGAGGTCTAAGATTCAAGTCGACGGTTTTGCATTTATCTTTATGTTGATATGTTTATATTTATGTTCCGCATTTACGGCGAGCCGCGGCAATAATTTCCATGACATTTGACAGATATGTTCCTTTTTGAACTTCAAGTCGACATATATACATGATTTTTTTTTGAAATTTTGCATCTTAAAGATAATACAAAAGCAAAAGGAGTCTCTTTCGAACGTCAACATTACTGTAAAAATCCGACTTTGAAACTACTAGTTATTTCAAGTTTGTTGCAAGCTCACCTGAAAAGATTGATGTAGAACAGCCAACTGAGTCGGTTGACTTTCATGTCGACTAGGCCACAGTACAGAGAATCGGCTGTGAACACAACTATGTAGGCCACAAACCAAACGCAAGCGCCCACTTTTGTCAACTGCAACATTTTTACACATAAACAACATAAATTCAATATTCAAACTACCACATATTCTATAATAATAATAAAGGAAAGAACTGGATTATACACCTTTGAACAACTCAACTTGACTTGAAATTTTGCATAAAACAGCAAATTTTTATGGTGTAATGTACTACATAAGAATACATTTTATTCAACTTTTATTTGAATTTAGTTTACACAGCTTACATAATTCTTTTCAGAATTAAATTCTCTACAATTTTTATTGCGAAAAAATATTTGTTTACTGGTCATTAAAGAAAGTTATTGGGCATCAAACGTAGAAGTCTGTGTTTTTCTACTTAAATTTTTTGCATATTTCAACTTTTTTCTCAAAAACTACTCACACTACAGCTTCCAGACTAGTTTTATTCAATTTTTCAGATATTTTTCCATATGAATCCAGCATAAGTTTTTCAAAAACTAGTCCCCAAACAATTCAGCATCGGTGTATTTCACCAGAGGAACTGAATTCCGGGCGAAATCTTTCACTCTGTATAGCTCGCTAATGAAGCGTTTATGGATATATGTTTATATGAACTTTTTTTCTTATTTTTACCTCTACTATCACGTATCAAAATATTTTACCATAATTATGAATCACCCTGTATAACAACAAAATGATGAGTTAATTATCACATTTCAATCAAAACATAGACATCAATAATGATGACTGTATTGTAATAGTGGCATTATAATAATTGGTCACGTAGAAAATATTGATTTCCTAAACCAGCAATGACAGCTGAATTGCTGTAATCAACTTGGTTGAATCTCGAAAATTATAATATTTAGAATTTAGAGAATTGAAAAGTGAGAATTTAGTTTCAGCGCATGTCAAGACAATAGACGAAATTGACTGTTTCGAGCGCCATAGTGTAAGATGCAACTTGGAAAGCAGTAGGCCTACTAGGTATATTACTGTTTACTATGATGAAGAGAGTAAGCCGTGCCGTGCCGCGTCGGCTGCTTCCCCTTCCACAGCGTCAAATCGAATCGCAAATACATAACAATACACATCAATGGATTTGACATCAAATTGCCGACATTAATAATTTGGCTCATTTTTCTTTAAAATCATTTGCTTCAAAGTTAATCGGAGAAAACAAAAAAATCAAATCGAAAAACCCCTAAATTTTATCATAAATATTATTTAATCAAGGAAACTGTTTGTTTTATTGAGATGATGAATACGACTAATATTGTAGTCAATAATGTAACGAATGGAATGACATCCCAGTCAGCAGTAAGGCTTGATTCAAGGCTTGAATTAGAAGCAGCCTTCACTTGTCAATCAAGGCAGAAGTTGAATCCAGCTGGAAACGATGTTGCTTGACATTCAACTCGAAGTCCCCTTGAATTTCCATACTAGAATCGAAAGCAGCATATCCTTGTTTTTCAAGGCTAACAAACTTGGTTGGAATCGAAATTTAATATGGCATGCTATGTATTCGTTCGAATTTAGCTTTTATTGCATGGGTCAAACAAGTCTTGACTTTGCCTTGAATTTCCCTTGTCAGTCAAAGCTAACAGTTTGATTAGAATCGATCTTGAATATGGCTCGAAAGGTATTCGTTCGATTTCAGCTTTTATTGCATGAGTCAAACAAGTCTTGACTCTGCCTTGAATAACCCTTGTCAGTTAAAGCAATACCTACTATATTACTTCAGGCCCCACAACTAATTAATGACGTCATCACATGTAGATCATCGATGATCTACTGGCGGTAAGCAAGCGAGTAAGTAATAGTAGGTATTGAATAAGGGCGCTGATGCTTGTTATCACATCTGATATGGTAATCAACAAAATTGGAATTACAAATTCAATTTTAACGGTGTTCCATTTCAATGAATATGGTTTGTTTATCATTCTTCTAATATTTGTTTGTGAAAAGTAATAATGAATTTGGGGTTTTAAATCATTGGGATACTGCTGTGTACCGGTACCTAATTGTTGCGGGAATTATAACAAGATTCCAAAAGTTTCCGTACGGTTTTAAAGTTTAAACGGTTTTTTTTACTTTTTCGAAAGATGATACTTTGAAACGAAAATGGATACGAGCGATAAGAAGAAAGAGCTTCAATTCTACAAAACAACGGTTTACATGAAGTGTAGAAGAACAGTGTAAATAAAGTGTGAGTGGAAAATTTAATTAAGTGTGGAAGAACAGTGTAAATAAAATGTGAAATAACAGTGTAATTAGAGTGTGGAAGAACAGTGTGAATAAAGTGTGTGAAAGAACTTTTGAATTAATAAATTAAAAAGTAAATGCAAAGTGTTGGAACTGCCCATAACATCAAAATATTGAAGGTTTTACCTAACTGAAAAAACATCTCCTGATGGGTTTCTTTGTACTACAGATCAATTGTGATCAAGTTTGTGGGAGCCTCTTTCCTAAGAAAGAGTTAGGAAATTTGGTTTATCTTTGATTTACCTCTCCTTCGACTCTGATACAGGCTATTATTAAGTATTTTTGGTTGAGATGAATTTATCAATAGCTCTATCACTGAATTGAGTAGGCCTATGTCTATCAATCTGAAAATATGGATAAATTATTGCATTTGTGGAATAGTGTTTTTATTTCAATAAAATTTCTATTTATTAAAATACAAGTGTCTTTAATTTGAAATTTAGATAGTATTCCATCCAATAAAAATCCATACAGTAACAAAAGTTACATGATAAGCTAGTAGAATCTACTACGATCTAGGAAGAATCAATCTACATGTTATGACATCATTAATTAGTTGTGGGGCCTGAAGTAATATAGTAGGTATTGCTTTAACTGACAAGGGTTATTCAAGGCGAGTCAAGACTTGTTTGACTCATGCAATAAAAGCTGAAATCGAACGAATACCTTTCGAGCCATATTCAAGATCGATTCTAATCAAAACTGTTAGCTTTGACTGACAAGGGAAATTCAGGCAAAGTCAAGACTTGTTTGACCCATGCAATAAAAGCTAAATTCGAACGAATACATAGCATGCCATATTAAATTTCGATTCCAACCAAGTTTGTTAGCCTTGAAAAACAAGGGTATGCTGCTTTCGATTCTAGTATGGAAATTCAAGGGGACTTCGAGTTGAATGTCAAGCAACATCGTTTCCAGCTGGATTCAACTTCAGCCTTGATTGACAAGTGAAGGCTGCTTCTAATTCAAGCCTTGAATCAAGCCTTACTGCTGACTGGGAGGCTGTGGAATAATCTTCCTGCTTCTGTCCGGGCCATTGATGGGCGTGCTTGCTTTGGGGTGGAGGTCAAGCGGATTTTGTTGGCGGGTCTGCGGGGGTAGCGTGTGGTTGGTGCTTGGAACTGGTCTGGTGGGCTGTGTGAATGTTGTATGAATGATTATATTAATAATTCCTTTTTTTTACTATTGTTTCTTGAATTATATCATTGATTTTTTTTTAGTCTAAATGCAGATTGACTGTTTTGTTCCAACTATGTTTCTATTTTGTAGCTATATTATTTAATGTATTTCTATTTATATATTAAGTTACACTGTATTACTGTATGCTGTAATGAGAATCATATGTTTATTTGTTCTACAATCAGCTGTTTACCGGCTTGATTTCATGGATGTGAAACAGCTGAAATTTAATGACTATGACAAAAAAGCATTCAGAATCTTTTCCTCAGCCTTACCAATAGTCCACATTTCAGACCCATAGAGAGCTATACTCCAAATGCAACTCTTTATTAGTCTCTTTCTTATTTCCAACGATAGACTATTAATTGAGGAAAGAAGCTGCCTTTTACTGATGAACATACCCTTGGCTTCTTTGATTCGGCGCTTTATAATATCCAGTCTACCTTTTCCATCTTCTGATATAATGCTTCCAAGATACGGTATTTAAACATTTCAACTTGCTCCAGGGCGTGATTATCTAATTCAATGGACAAAATATCTGGGACTTTTGAGCAGACCATTACTTCTGTCTTCATCCTATTTATCCCCATATCATATTTATTTCGTAGAATCTCATGCAAGGTGGTTAGAGCTCTTTCTAAACTTATTTCATTCTCTGCTATTATAGCTATATTGTCTGCGAAACGAAGCATCTGAATCCGAACTCCATTTACCTTGATGCCACTACAGTACTCCTTGCATTCATTAATAGCTTGCTCTATATAAATGTTGAATAGTAATGGTGACAAACTACAGCCCTGTCGCACTCCTCTCCTTATAGAAGCCTTTCTCTGATGCTCACCTATCCTCAATAATGCTGTTTGATCCTTGTACAACTCTCTGATGATCCTTCTATCTCTATAATCTATTTTTATGTCCTTCAATACTTTCATCAGCACATTCCAATTCAACTAAATATAACATCTATAATAATTCAGTGTAATATAGTTTTTTAATTGTGTTACAATTATGCATATTATATATAATTCTAATTGTATATTGTAATGAGATCCAACCAAGAATGATTGATATAATAAAGAGATGTCAATACTTATATTAAGGCCACATTTTAATGGATGTATTTGATTAACATTGGTGTTGTTATCCTTGTCTAGCATCACACCGTTACCAGATCGGTTTTTGACAATTTAGAAATATAACTAACAAAATATTCAATCTTAACTACGAATTTATCTTTCAATAATAATTGAAATAGTTATTTGTGCAACTAGTGCGCAAAGTGACTGACAGAATCCAAGGGCAGGGCAGTGGACTGTGGATGATAGTTGGTATAAATACCTACAAATAAATCTTTGAATTCTGTGCATAAAAATACTGATAGCTTGAAGTGTGGTAAGTACGCCAATAAAAGACTAAATGAATCAACAATATAAGATTTAATAATAATAAGATAATAATAGGCAGATGGCCACATACAAAAAACATTGAGTCAAATATCTTGAGATCAATAAAATAATAATAGGCAGATGGCCACATACAAAAGCAATTGTAAGTAGGTTGAGTCTTTGAATCTTTAAATAATAATAGGCAGATGGCCACATACAAAAACAATGAGTCAAATATCTTGGGATCAATAAAATAATAATAGGCAGATGGCCACATACAAAAACAATTTTAAGTAGATTAAGTCAAATATCTTGGGTAAATTACAACATGTGAAATAATGTAGAGAAATACAAAATTTAAATGAAATTAGGTCAATGACATTAATGACCATTGAAGCCTGACAATAATTGAAAAGGTAGTATTAATGATACCTGAAATGAATATAAATTGAGTGCTATAATGAAAGTTATTACTGTAAGGTACAATATTAATGATTAAAAAATGACAATAAGCTGTAAAAAATGCTCAGCAAGTAATGTATAAAAATATATGCGGCATAGGCCTTCAGTGATTTGAATGTCAAGATAGACTTCGACCAAACAATTAATAGGCGTCACTGGCCTTAAAATATCACTTAAGAGCTAAGGGTAGCTAATAAATACAATGTGAGGACAGTCCAGGTTGAATATAGGCGACATGGGCCTTCAATGAATTGAGTGTCAAGATGGACATCAATTAGAACGATTAATAGGCGACAGTGGCCTCAAAAAAATCACTTGTAAAGCCAAGGGTAGCTGTCAAATCCAATAAATTAATAGGCGTCGGTGGCCTTAGTGAATTGAATGTCAAGATAGACATTAACCAAACAATAAGTAGGCGTCGGTGGCCTCAGTGAAATGAATGTCAAGATAGACATTAACCAAATAATAAGTAGGTGTCGGTGGCCTCAGTGAACTGAATGTCAAGATAGACATTAATAAAACAAATTAGTAGGCGTCGGTGGCCTCAGTGAATTGAATGTCGAGATAGACATTAACCAAATAATAAGTAGGCGTCGGTGGCCTCAGTGAACTGAATGTCAAGATAGACATTAATAAAACAAATTAGTAGGCGTCGGTGGCCTCAGTGAACTGAATGACAAGATAGACATTAATAAAACAAATTAGTAGGCGTCGGTGGCCTCAGTGAACTGAATGTCAAGATAGACATTAATAAATTAATAAGTATATACGTAAATGAAAATTGAATAGAACGATTTACATAACCTGAATAAAATTTTGAAGAGGAGATGCGGCCAGGCAGACAGGCAATGACTCCGCAATACCAACAGGAACAGGACATCAGCAAGCGATGAAGTGATCTGGCCATGCGATGACAAGCATGGAACCGTCTACCACAGCAGGTGAATCCCCCAGTGGAAATGTAGGCAGGAGTAAGTAGAATTCCAAACGAATAATCCGATCTTCAAGTTGTGGAATTTTTGGATTGATTTCCAAACGGTAGAGATGATGAACTTGAAAGTTGAGTTTCACGAGGTGAAGCCAATTGTAGAGAAATGGCAATTGAAGCCTACACGAGGTTGTAATTTTTGACAAAGTTTATCAAAGCAATATGCAAGCAATCGATGAATAATTTAATCACAATTGAAGAATAGAATAAATGAATTAATTTGTAGAATAATTCACACTTTAAAAAACGTTCTGTAGATCCAATGAGTAGCGATGAATGCTCACACGAGGTTGCAATTTTTGACAAGTTTATCAAAGTTTAACAGAGTAACTGAGTGAAGAACTCGATGAATAATTGAATCACACTTGAAGAATAGAACAAACGAATTAATTTGAAGAATAATTCACACTTTAAAAACGTTCTGTAGATCAAATAAATAGCGCTGAACGCTCACACGAGGTTGCAATTTTTGACAAAGTTTATCAAAGGTTAACAGAGTAAATGAGTGAAGAAATCAATGAATAATTGAATCACATTTGAAGAATAGAACAAACGAATTAATTTGAAGAATAATTCACACTTTAAAAACGTTCTGTAGGTCCGATGAATTCAGATGAAAAGTTTAGACCGGGCGCAGGAAGCACACTCGACGACCTCCATTGAAAGACAAACAGCAAAACCTAAAGATGCTAGCAACAAAAAAGGGAAGGCGGAAATGACAGCCACGAACAACACGTTTACAAACGTATGGTAAAAAAGTAGCAAATAACTAGAAAGTAAGATGCCTAAAGACAAGATTAAATTCCAAAAAATCGAATAGTATAAATATTAAAATTGCAACGGCAAACAATCCGACGAAAAAATACGAATAAAAGTATAGAAAACCAGCTTGACTGAAGCAGTGTCGAAGAACCGACTGTGACGTCACTGGTCAGCGCAGACGCACAAAAGACACAGCGCGCAGACAGACAGACATGATGTCTACGTAGTAGCGAACGAATAACAAGTGGAACCGTTCCAATAAATGCTTTGTCAGATTTTACATAAACTGGGCCCCTTGTGTCATACGTGGGTATGGCACAATAAGAAAAGGTAAGAAATATGTAAAATCTTGCAAGGCAATTGGAAATTGAAAACTGGGCCCCATGTGAGAACCAGGGGAAAAAACAATAAAACCTGAAAATACAACATGAACGATAAGAGCAAGGGGATTAACTAGTATCCTCATCAATGGGAAGAGGTGCTAAACTCGAAATAGCTCTCTTAAAAGTGCCAGAGGGAGTGAGAACAGTGACAACTCGAACCTTGTCGTCCTTACCAGGATGAACTTCAGTAATGCGCGCCAGCTTCCAAGTGGACTGCGCGGAACCAGGATCCTTCAAGATGACAACCGTACTGACCTTCAAATTTTCATAATTGTTTAACCATTTGCCTTTTTTCTGAAGAGTGGTTAAATATTCATGAGACCACCTATCCCAAAGCTCCTGGATAGAAACAGCAAGTTGATACCAACGTGAACGATGATCAATGTGTTTGGTGTTAGGCGGCAAGAAGGGTAATGACGTAAGTGGACGTCCAATCAAAAAATGACCTGGAGACAAGTAGGCAAGATCATGTGGATCTTCCGACAAGGGAACAAGAGGGCGCGAATTCAAGATGGCCTCGACCTGAGCAGCAAAAGTACAGGTTTCTTCAAAGTTAAATACCTTGTTGAATGTAACTACACGGAATATGTGTTTGAAATTTTTTACCGCATTCTCCCAGAGTCCACTGAAGTGCGGAGCCCGAGGGGGAATGAAGTGCCATTGGATGTTGAGTACAGACATAGTGTCATGAATATCTGATTTGAGACGATCAGAGGACAAAAATTCGTGGAGCTCACGTAGCTCATTGTTGGCACCAACGAAAGTTGTGGCGTTGTCCGAAAAAATGGAATGCGGAATGCCACGACGAGCAGAAAACCGAATCAGAGCAGCAATAAATGCCTTGGAAGTAAGTTCCGAGACAGTTTCAATATGAACGGCATGAGTTACCATACACACAAACAGCGACAAGTATGCCTTAGAAAAAGTACGAGATTTGGGGCCGCCTACACGGATGGAAATAGGACCGGCGTAATCCAAACCACAATTATAAAAGGGAAAGTTAGCCTGAACGCGGGCCGCTGGTAAACTACCCATGATTTGCTCAGAGCGAAGAGCCGAAAAGCGAAAACACAATATGCAATGCCGCAATACACTTTTGATGGTGCGACGGGTGGAGGGAAACCAAAATCGTTGTCTTACACTGGCCATGGTGGCCTGCACCCCAGCATGACTTAGACGACGATGGTGAGCAACAATCAATGCATGAGTGAATTTGTGATTGCTAGGCAACAATATTTGATGTTTGTAATCAAATGAAGCATTTGCATTTTGCAAACTTCCACCAACTCTGAGCAGAGAATCTGAATGAATGAATGGTGACAAGGCTTTAATAGAACTATTAGGCAATAGCTCCTGATTTTGATGCAATGCTTTAAGTTCGGCAGAGAAAGCTTCTTCTTGAATAGATTTGAAGATACAATTTTCAGCTTCTAAAATTTCAGAGCCAGCTAATTGACCAAAGCGCAGAGCAACTGAATTTTGTTTCCTACAATTATGAATGAACCGTAGAACATATGCTGTTGTACGAACAATTTTGTGATAAGTGGAGCAGCTATTGATTAAACCTGAGATAACATCATTATGAGAAGAATTGGTAGCTAATACCTGAACTGAATGAGAACTGATTTCCTGAACTGATTTCTCTAACTGATGAGAGACATCATTTGAAGTTAGAAAATTTGACGTGACCCTATGGGGAGCGGCCACAGGTGAAGCGGGGAGGCACGAACGAGATGCTGCAATAGGACGAACAGTTTTACAAGAACCAAATATGACCCAACCTAGACTGGTTTTCTGAAGAATGGGAGCATTTTGCAAAACTTCGGCAGTAGGTAACAAGGCGACAGTTGATTGCTGTTGCAAACACAGAGACGAAGTGGAGCTCATTGTGACATGAGAGTTCTTCTGAGGCTGTTCTGCATGAGAAACAGCTTGCTTAGTTGCTTCCACATTCTGAACCATGACGGGATTCAAAACAGCATTCTTACCATTGGAGGGAGCAAAAGATTGAGAATGAATAACATTTGAAGTTACCTTATCCTTAGAAGTAGGCTGAGTGTCCCGTGATTGAGGATACGACCTGTGAAGAACAGTGTGGTGACTCTTGCCACAAAGTGTACACGATTTGTCCGAACAAACATGATTGGGTGCAAAAGGCTTGAGGCAATTATAACATAACCTTTTGTCACGGACAGCGTTCCAACGATCAGTAACCTGTAACTTCAATAATTCATTACAACGATTTGGAAAATGACCAACAGAATTGCAAAAACTACAAGGTGACATAGAAGAGGTAGTAACCTGCATCCTAGCTTGAACATTTGATTGATTTTGATTGAACTTCGGCTTGCTATGAGCACCAACCGAGTTGGATGTACTTTGCTGTACATTTCCTTGATGATGGTTAGCTGAGCTTGAAGCAACAGCTTCCATGATTTTGCATTGTGATTCCAAAAAATTCCAAAATTTATCAATGGTGGGAATGTCGTGTATACCAACACTCTTTTCCCATTCTCGAATAGTAGCAGTATCCAACTGCAACAACATTTTGTGCATATACAACAAGTCCTTGATTTGGACTCCAAGTTGAAGCGCTTTGAGCGCGGTAATGTGGGACTTGCAAAAGTCAATGAATGCCCGTAATGATTGCGGACAGTTACGCTTTATGGTAGGCGGAGATTCAATTGCCGTGACGTGCCTGGCAGCAATTAATCTCTTGTTGTCATACCTCTCCCTTAAGAGGTTCCATGCAAGCTGAAAACCATTTTCGTCAGCTTCAATGTGTTCCACTCTAGCAAGAGCTTCACCACTGAGTGATTGACAAAGATAGAAAAATTTCAATGAATCATTAATGTTATCTTGATTACCAATAATATTAGTAAAAGCACTTGAGAATGCTTGCCATTTTGAAAGCTCCCCATTGAAGCGTGGAAGCGGAATCTGAGGCAACTGAAAATTTGCCAAAGGTGCGTTTTGAGATGTTGGCCGCTGGGAAGCACCAGCAGTGGCCTCATTGATGCGTTGTCTGCTTTCAAAAGCAGTTAATGCAGCGTTTGCCTTAGAGGTAATGGAGATAAACTTATTGAGTATCTCAAAATGAGTTGAAGTGTCCTGCGCTTGCAACTCTGAATTCCATAGTTGTTGATGTATCTTATCATACTTAATTCTAAGTAAACCTAGTTCGTTTTTTACAGTCAATAATTGATAATAAGTGGCTTCAGTGTCCACAACATAATCGTTATAGCTGGTTATGAACCAATCTATTTCCTGGTGTAAATTGTCTCTTGCATTGAAAAGAGCAGAAGGCTCAGGAAGTGAATCTTCCTCATGATCAGACATGCTTAAAAATTAACAGAAAAACCTGAGTGAATGACACGATAGTGCACTGTAGCAATGCGATTGCTGCGCCAATAAGCAACCTTGTGCGCTGGTCCAGTACGCAGAGAGGCACGCCTGTGCGTTTGAGGCAAGTTGTATCAAGCTTGCTGTGTGGCGAGTCAAGTAGCGAGCTCGCAAGGCGGTGTAGTTTGCTGTGTGTTGTTTTCTCAATGCGCAATAGCCGTCTGTGACCAGTTCAGTGCGGTTCAGTCTCTCAGGGTACAAGATAGTTGATAGCTGGTGCATACACGTCGCAGCGTGCTTTGAGTTGCAGCCAGTACTGAAAATTTGAAATAAGTGTGTGAATGCTTAATATTAAACAATATAAACATACAAAAGTACAATGAAATAAAATATACTCTAGAGTGGGACCTAATCATTGGCGTCAAGCTAGACTATTAGGCACACGGTCGCTGAAACCCTAAGGTTCAATGGACCAAGAAATGGGTAATAAAAATTAACAATTATCCTAGGTAACACTAGATCAAAAATGAACGGGCCGGAGGACCAATTTTTACAATTGGTCCAATTAACAATTATCCTAAGTGAACACTGGATCAAGAAATCTGGCCGGATGAACCAATTTTTATGACAGAATCCAAGGGCAGGGCAGTGGACTGTGGATGATAGTTGGTATAAATACCTACAAATAAATCTTTGAATTCTGTGCATAAAAATACTGATAGCTTGAAGTGTGGTAAGTACGCCAATAAAAGACTAAATGAATCAACAATATAAGATTTAATAATAATAAGATAATAATAGGCAGATGGCCACATACAAAAAACATTGAGTCAAATATCTTGAGATCAATAAAATAATAATAGGCAGATGGCCACATACAAAAGCAATTGTAAGTAGGTTAAGTCTTTGAATCTTTAAATAATAATAGGCAGATGGCCACATACAAAAACAATGAGTCAAATATCTTGGGATCAATAAAATAATAATAGGCAGATGGCCACATACAAAAAACAATTTTAAGTAGATTAAGTCAAATATCTTGGGTAAATTACAACATGTGAAATAATGTAGAGAAATACAAAATTCAAATGAAATTAGGTCAATGACATTAATGACCATTGAAGCCTGACAATAATTGAAAAGGTAGTATTAATGATACCTGAAATGAATATAAATTGAGTGCTATAATGAAAGTTATTACTGTAAGGTACAATATTAATGATTAAAAAATGACAATAAGCTGTAAAAAATGCTCAGCAAGTAACGTATAAAAATATATGCGGCATAGGCCTTCAGTGATTTGAATGTCAAGATAGACTTCGACCAAACAATTAATAGGCGTCACTGGCCTTAAAATATCACTTAAGAGCTAAGGGTAGCTAATAAATACAATGTGAGGACAGTCCAGGTTGAATATAGGCGACATGGGCCTTCAATGAATTGAGTGTCAAGATGGACATCAAT
>NW_024092220.1:0-17139 GCF_014356525.2 Nilaparvata lugens | reverse complement strand
AGTTGAAGATTGAAATGCATTTATCGGCGGAAAAATTGACTGGGCACTGCTACTTCAATCCTGGGAATATAAATTACTAGCCGTCAGGCTCGCTTCGCTCGCCATATCCGTTTAGCCAGACGTTTAGTCTGGACCCCGACTGGATTGTGCTAAAATGATAAAAAATGCTCAAATGAAAAAGCAGGCGAGCGAAGCGAGCCTGCTGATTCCATTCTGGACGATCCAGTCGGGGGTCGAGGGGGCGGAGCCCCCTGGCTAGACGGATATGGCGAGCGAAGCGAGCCTGACGGCTAGTCTATAATATAATAAAGAAAAGTATTGGCTTATACTTGTAGGGGATAGGAAATTCACGAATGACGCATCATCACGTCTCAACTACTCAACTCATTAACTTGACATTTTGCATATACATTCTTAATTTACCGAGGATGGTTACAGGCCTATTTTGAATTCTTTAAGATTTCAGTACGTCAAGTTTTCAGAGATTCCAATAATAAAAGTAAATTTCAAATGATAAAAGCAGTATAATTCATGATATTGAAGAAAAGAAGTCATAAATGTTGAAGGGGAATTGAAGGAACAATAGTTACTTTTACTTTCACATAAAATTTTTGTAACACTCAACTAGAATTATCAATTTTACTCAAATAAAATTCAAGTTTTATAGCTTGGAAAATTCACTTCATTCATGTTTTTTTAACGAATGTTAACTATAGTGAGGTCCACGTTATAATGGCAGTGGAGAACGATAGCAGAACAACGTTGCCGAACCCTGTCTTGTCAATGCCTTCTATAGACGGTAGCTGATACAGATTTATTGATGTAATATCAACTGTTCATTCTCGTTTAAAATAATCAATTATATTTTTCAATTATCTCATAATGAATTTTCATAATCAAGATGAAATATTTTGTTAATTAATTAATGATTCTACATTGTTAAAAGACGATCTGTTCTACAGAGGAACAGTGAGAAAGAGATAGCGCTATCCGCTTTGTGGAATGATAGACAAGGATAGCAATACCATTGCTAATCAAACACTGCCATTATAACGTGGACCTCACTATAGCAATTAGTGTTCGCCAATATGATACAGTATCATCACAACATGATATATAACATTCATAATTTGATACAGAACAGGAGAGCGATAGCTTTGTGGAATGATAGACAAGGATAGCAATACCATTGCTATTATTATAACGTGGACCTCACTGTAAAATATATAGCTTAAAGTAACCGTACTGAAAAATAACCGTTCACTTCAATGAACACGTCCGTTATTGTGTAGAAGTCCGTAATAACTAGTTTTTATGAGCATCTATTAATAAAATAACAATTTCGAAAAGAATAAGATTGTGATGTGGAAAAAAATGAAAAGAAATCTGTTTTGATTATAGAGTTGTTAAAAGGAGGAAATAATATAAATCGTAGTTCTCATTAGATAATCAGTTATGTAGTATCTATCAAAGAGAAAATATAGCACAAGAAGATATGCCATGGTTTGTAGAATTCATTCAAAGTTTGGAAGTTTTCTATCAAATTATGGTGTTGTGTATCAAGTTGAGATGATACTGTATCATATTGTGGTGATACTGTATCATATTACGTGATACTGTATCATTTATGATACCATAGAGTAAGGATATCATAGAAGATATCCCATGGTTTGTAGAATTCATTCAAAGTTTGCAAGTTTTCTATCAAATATGGGTTGTGTATCAAGTTGAGATGATCATGTATCTTATTGGGTGATACTGTATCATATTACGTGATACTGTATCATTTATGATACCATAGAGTAAGGATAGCATAAGAAGATATCCCATGGTTTGTAGAATCCATTCAAAGTTTGGATTTTGTATCAAATTATGGAATTTTTTATCAAAGCTGAGAAGATCATGTATCTTATTGTGTTGATGATGTATCAGGTTTGGCATGATACTTTTGACATCATTTTTGAATGATTGCAAAAGTTCAACAGCTGAGTCATAATTTTGACACAGTCCCACACACATGAACTCGCTCACTCACTTCCATCACCAACAGACGACGAACTAATTGTTATCACCTGTTTCTCCAAAGATGGATAATGATATCCTTTAATGTACTTCAGCGAGTTTCCCGGGGATAGACCTAGTGAATCGAATCTTCATATTACGAGTATAAACCTACTAGTAGTTCTGTGAACAGTAGACCTCACGCAGTATTCTCATCCACAAGTACCTGATCGAAACTATAGTCCTTATGGAAATACAGCAATAGACTGGCTTCTCCACACATCTGTGTAATCACTTGTCAGCTGATTTATGATGAATAATTCTATAGAATGATTTTTCTCTAATATTGGCGTATGAAGGAGGCTCCTTTTACCTATTATACTAGTAGTTCTGTGAACAGTAGACCTCACGCAGTATTCTCATCCACAAGTACCTGATTGAAACTATAGACCTTATGGAAATTGACTGCAATAGACCTTACGGCAATAGACTGCTTCTCCACATCTGTGTATCACTTGTCGCTGATTTATGATGAATAATTCTATAGTCTAATTTTACTCTAATATTGGCGTATGAATGAGGCTCCTTTTTCCTTTTATATTATCCTTGAAATGCAAAATTTCCAAAAACCTTGTATATACGTGACGCGCAATTTAAAAGAAACATACCTGTCAAATTTCATGAAAATCTATCACCGCGTTTCGCCGTAAATGCGCAACATTTAAACATTAAGAGAAATGCCAAACCGTCGACTTGGAATGTTAGACCTCACTTCGCTCGGTCAACTATGTTCTGATTTTCGTGAGAATCGTTAAGGTGCGTACAGATATACGCGCGCGAACATGACCATTCACTTTTATCAGCTGATGCCAAGCTTTTTATTATCTGATAAACGTTTCTGTAAAAATACAGATATAGTCAGCTGATTAAAAATGATTGCTCATGTTCGCGGCGCGTATATCTGTACGCACCTTAGAGCCGTTTTCGAGATCCGGTGAAATACAACCCTAAACATCCACACATCTATATATAAAGCGAAATGGCACTCACATCACTGACTGACTGACTGACTGACTCACGACTCACTCACTCGCATAACTAAAAATCTACCGGACCAAAAACGTTCAAATTTGGTAGGTATGTTCAGTGGCCTTTAGAGGCGCACTAAGAAATCTTTTGGCAATATTTTAACTCTAAGGGTTGTTTTTAAGGGTTTAAAGTTCGTCTTTTAGCATATATTCTTCTTCTCCCAATCTCTTAATTGTAATTAAATTTCCATATCAGATGTTACTAGAGAACTATAATGTAGATAGAGTACCTCTTCGAAACAGTTGTTAACTGGCAACTAAATTAATAATTTTGTCAGGTTGGCATTAAGTGAGTTTACTTTGTTAGGTTGCACCAAGTTGAAGATTTAAATGCATTTATCGCGGAAAAATTTATTGGCACTGCTACTTCAATCCTGGGAATATTATATTGTTAGCCGTCAGGCTCGCTTCGCTCGCCATATCCGTTTAGCCAGACGTTTAGTCTGACCCCGACTGGATTGTTCTAACATATAATAAAATGCTCAATGGAAAATGCAGGCGAGCGAAGCGAGCCTTCTGATCTCATTCTTGGCGATCCAGTCGGGGGTTCAGGGGGCGGAGCCCCCTGGCTAGACAGATATGGCGAGCGAAGCGAGCCTGACGGCTAGTCTTAACATATAATCAGAGTTGCTCGTTTAATAGTATAGGATTGAAGATTTAAAAAAGTGATATCGTATTCAACGATATTTTTCCGGCAATATTTATCTGGAAAATTGTTCTTGGAATATGGGAGAAAGTGGAATATCTGGAATTTAGGTACCACCTCCTATCCTGCCTAATATATCCTTATTCTATCCTCAGTTGAAATCCGAAAAACAATTCTCAGAATGCCAAGGAAATAGTCTGTAGGTTTTGGAACAAGGATGTAATACATTACGAGATAAGTTGTAAGTTGGAGGCAAGTGAGTTAAGTGCGTAACAGTCAAGTTCAACGACTTTTAAGTCCCGCACTTAAGTGCCAAGCACCAACTGGTTTCACTTGAGATCAATAATTTAACTCTAGAAGTGAAAGAGAAAATAATAATGTATTCATAGAATACATTAATTTATGGTAATGTGGTGACATTGTTGGTCTCTTGAAATAATCAGATTTCTACTTCTTCTACTTTTCAATCTTTATCGATTTTGTCTTCTTATCATTTTAGTGTCCTCATTTTTCTAGTTCATCTTAATTTTCTTCTTCTTCTTCCCGTCGTTTTCATCATCCTTCTCCTCCTCAACCTCCTCCTTCTCATCATTATTTTTCTTACTCTTCTACTTCCCCTTCTACACCTCCTCATTCATCTCCTTCTTCTTCTCCATCTTCGTTTTCATCTTCATATTCTTCTTCTCTCCTGCTCCTCCATCTTCACCTTCTCATCCCTACTCCTTCTACTCCTCCCCCCTCCGCCTCCTTCTTCTTTTTCTTCTTCTTCTTCTCCTTCTTCTTCTTCTACTTCTCCTCCATCTCCGTTTTCATCTTCATGTTCTTCTTCTCTCCTGCTCCTCCATTTTCACCTTCTCACCCCTATTCCTTCTACTCATCCACCCTCTCCTTTTTCTCCTGCTTCTCCTCTTACTCTTCCTCTTTCTTTTAATCTACCACCTCTTTCTCAACCACCTCCTCCTTCTTCTCCCTGTTCCTCTAATATTATCGTTCTTCTCCTCATCCTTTTCCTTCTACTCCACCTCCTTCTTCTTATTCTTCACCTCTTTCTTCTCCTCCTTCTCCTCCACCCTCTTCTTTTCGTCTTCATCATTTTGGTAGAGAGTTAGTGGGGAGGATATTTTTAATATTCTTTCCGAAGAATGGACATTGATATGTCCAAACTCCGCCAATTTATGTACATGCATAACAATATAATTATCTATAGTTATTATATTACCAATTACTTTATCATATCATATACAGTTCAATAATTATTTTCTTAGTCTATATTATGTAAATTCATCTATAATGTTGCTGTATTGTAAGCTATTGTATATAAGTGTATAAGCCAGTATATATTGTAATCTACATAAATAAGTACACAATCAATCAAACTTCATCTTCTTTTTCTTCCTACTACATCTAATTCTTCATATTCTTCTTCTCCTTCTTCTCCTCCTCTTACTTCTACTTCTCCTCCTCTTCATAAGCCCTCCTTTACACTATTTCCGACTTCTTATGTTCAACTCCTAGAGAAAATTTCTTCTTCTTAGATAATAGACAACTAGACAGCATTCTCCTGATTATTATTATAGGCCTAATGTGAGTTAGAGACTCTCACACTGATATCCTTCTTCCTAATGGAAGTGTCTGTCTCGGGATGAGGGAGAGAGAGTGAGAGAGAGTGAGAGAGAGAGAGAGAGAGAGTGATGAGAAAGTGAGAGAGACTGAGAAAGTGAGAGAGTGAAGGAGAAGGTTGAAGAATGTTTGAGAGAGATAGAGACAGAAAGATTGAGTGAGAAAGAAGGACTGAGAGAGATAGTGTGGGAGAGAGACAGAAAGAGAGAGAGAGTGAGAGAGTGAGAAAGAGAAAGAGAGGGTGTGAGAATGTATGAGAGAGATGGAAAGAGACAGAAAGAAAGAGTGAGAAAGAAGGACAGAGAGAAATTGTAGGAGGGAGAGACAGAAAGATACAGGGAGAGAAAGAGAAAGGAGAGAAATAAATGAGCTTAGATAACTAGTAGAGTGGCAGAGAGGAACTAAATAAGTGGATGTAATAATATAAGTTGTTGTAAGTGGTTTTTTATGTAATACTTTCACTGGGCCGTCTGACCACGTTACATTCATTATAGTCTTTGGTGAATGTTCGAAAAGAAGGAGAACAAGAAGAGTGAAGAGAAGAAGATGGAGGAATAGGAATAGGAATAAAAAGAAGAAGGAGAAGGAGGAGTTGGAGGAGAATGAGTTGGAGAAAGAGGAGGAGGAAGACTAGAAGCAGTAGAAGTAGGAGAAGAAGCAGCAGAATGAAGAATGGAAAAAGAAGAATTATAATAAAAAGAAGAGAAGTGGGACGAGGAGAAGGATGTCAAAAAGGTGGATGAAGAGGAGCATGAGGAGGAGGAGGATAAGGATGACAAAGAGGAGGATGAGGAGTAGTATGAGGATGAGGAGATCATGAGGAGGAGGAGGAGGAGAAAGAGGATAAGGAGGAGGAGGAGAAGAAGCAGAACGATGATGAGTAGAAGAAGAATTATAAAAAGAGAAGGAATAAGAAGGAGAAGTGGAAGAAATTAAAATGATAGTATACAACATTCAGTTTGTCCAGTAAAAACACATCATTCCATGGCAGGTTTTCCAGTGAGAGCAGCGCGCACAACCTAGTGGTGAATCTGGTACTATCTGAGGCAACAACAGGATAACTAAGCAGAGTACAACACTTATTAATTTTTTAATATGTTATAACATACAGGAGTTATGTAACTCTTTATAATTCAAACTTCAATATTAGATTGGATCAAATTCTATTGATTTACTCATTATATCATGATTATTCAGATTCTACCCCATTATTATTTCAAAATAATTTTATTCTCATGTATAATTTTTAGGTTGGCGACAGTTGTTCCACAACCGCCAAAGTTGGATATTTCAAATTATTTCTTGAAAAAATGCTACTTTTGAAGATATATTCGTGTTCTTGAATGTCTATACTTGTTTTATCCCATGGACATTACATCTCGTATGTATAAATTGACAAAATTCAGATGATTTCAATTGATTTATCTTGTAAATGAATTATATTCACATACTTTTCAGGTTACAATTCGATCTGGCCAATTTCCTGACTCACTTTGAATAGAATTATCTCTCTTTCTCATCATAATTTCGATCATTCACATCAGTTTTCAATCAGAACCCTTTAAAATTCTATTATTTTAAATTCTCAACAAAAACGTTCCAATTTGGCGCCTTTTCAGCGCCATTACAACTTTAGTTCCAAAATCTCCCACCAGAAAACAGATGTCGTAGTGTTGCTGAGCTGAGTTTACCAATAAAACCAATTTACTTTTGGCTGGTCGTGTGGTGAAAGTGTAATTTGTACCAATAAAATATGTCTATCTAGATCGGTTAATTGTTTCTTAATAGTTTATTCAACTTAAAATTGTATTTCCAACGACATAATTACAGTTGAACAAACTAAATTGTAAATTGAAAGCTAGGCAATTGGATTTGTCTCGAGGTATCCCATAGGTAGCCTACCCAAATTCTGTTGAAATCAGACACATATCTCAATGTATCAACCAAAATTCATCAACATTCAGTCATTAATGAATGAATACACGTTGTTGAATTCATCAATTTACTAGGATCTAGTCAGTTTTTAGGTTTAGTGCTATGTGGAAGCTAGACAGTTGGAAGTTTCAGTGATATTTGGTGACATATTTCACTGATTTCGGAGTCAAAAATCAATACACCACAATTATTCTGCCCAGAAAAAGGTAAGTTAACAGTCATTTTATACATCAAACTCAATTTACTTCAAATTTGGGATCATAAACTTGCCCAATCTATGAAATTGTCTAGCTGATATGCTGGTGGTTAGTTATTGCGTCTTGAATTCCATCACAAAAATGGAATCATTACTCTTCAAAACTATGTTTCAATCATAATTCCAACATAATGTTTTCCTTTTCTTTTAATTTATGTGGTTTTACATTAGTAATCAACATAGGGGTTACTGTTTATGTTGTATTGATAGGGTATGTTGGGTAGGCTATTATCTTCAACCATGATGATCCGTATAGGTTAGGTGTGTATTTGAAGACTTTACAAATTTTTAGACTTTTAACTATCAAATACAGTTTTTCATCTGTAATGAGCTAAGATTTAGTTGATATCTATGCATTTTTTCCTAGATTTAAAGCTGCTTGATTAAATTATTTATGTAAGTAATTAAGTACAGTATCTTTTTTTTTCTGGAAGTTTTAACAGCTGTTATTGACTACTAAAGGCATTGACAAGTTCGATATTTTTATGTTTTTGCTGTGAATTTTAAAAAACAAGCTAGGAGTTAACTATGTACATTTTTTACTACAAAAACTAAACACATTTTTTCATCAGCTAATATTCAAACTATTAGATAATTTTTATAATCATCCTAAAACAGAGGTACCCAGGGATCCTTGCTCTGCCCCATCTTTTTTTTTAATTCATTTCAATAAATTCGAATTTTTTTAGATCCTCACACATTATAAAAATAATTTCCAATACTAAATCATGGCAATTCAACTCAAAGTTATTTTTGAAGTAAGGACACAATATTTCCAAAAAACAGAGGTACCCCAGGGATCCTTGCTCTACCCTATGTTTTCTTTTAATTGTGTTAATACATTTGAATTATTTTTTGTTGCTTTTTAAAATCATTGGCAAATTCGAAAATAATTTCAAATTACAATTTTCAACTGCATCAAGATATTTTTCAAGTAACAAGGCTTCATTATTAACGTATTTTCATCACTGTTTTATTTTTGGTGTTATCAGTTTTCTTGGAATGACTATTTTTTTGATAATCATTATTATCTCTACTATTATTAAAATAATTCTGTGTGAAACAGTCAGGCTTCTCCACTAAACTTATATAGATATTTGTTTAATTTATTTACAACAAAAGTAGACCATTTATACCGTAATTATTAAAATATTAATTAATTTAAAATCAAAGTAGTTAATAATTTATCAGAACACTAATCAATTCCAAGTTAAAATTTGTCATCAATTCTGAGATAATTATAAATAACTGAGATCAATGTTTAATGTTAGTGAAATGGATGACTACATTTTGTTGCCGATTCTCTGTTACCACCGCTTCTATTAGAAGAAAGTCATCCCCATATATCTGATGATTGATTGATTGAGTACTTTATTTATGTAGATTACAATATATACTGTCTTATACACTTATATACAATAGCTTACAATACAGCAAAATTATAGATGAAATTACATAATATAGACTAAGGAAAAATAATATTAAACTGTATATGATATGAAAAAGCAATTTGTAATATATAAACTATAGATAATAATTATTTGTTATGCATGTACATAAATTGGCGGAGCTTTGGACATATCAATGTCCATTCTTCGGAAGGAATATTAAAAATATCCTCCCCACTAACTCTCTACCTGATCTGATTTAATTGTTGAATCTTGTTAACAATGTTTAATTTCATCTCAAAAATGATATCTTATCAGTCAAGAGAATTTGAACTTCTCATAATTCAATAATATATATTTATAATTCAGATAAAATATGTTGGTAGTTCATCATAGTACAACATAGTGTACAAACAGTTCTGAAACAGTGCAAAGTTATCAAGGATAGAGCTATCTGCTTTGTGGAATGATAGACAAGGATAGCAACACAATGTTAATAGAATACATCTATTATAACGTGGACTCACTATAGAACAATCAAAACAAACATGATACAGTATCAACACATATGATACCGTATCATATCAACTTGATACACAACACCGTAATTTGATACAGAACAGGATAGGAGCTATCTGCTTTGTGGAATGTCAGACAAGGATAGCAACACAATGTTAATCAGGGCTGCTTTATAACGGGGACCTCACTATAGACAAGAACAACCCACATATGATACAGTATCATCTCAACTTGATACACAACGCCATATTTGATACAAAACAGGATAGAGCTATCTGCTTTGTGGAATGATATTGTTCTTTCTTGAAATTTTGGTACGGTAGCATGACAAATTACGTGTAATAACTTTAGTGTATTAGACTTTGCTGAAGGGTTCATTCACTTTTGAAACAATGTATTCAATTGTGTATGAATAGCTACACTAAACTAGTATTTATTTTGTCTGTTCTCTCACTTTCTGCTTTTCTTCTTCTCCTTCCCGCTTGTTTTTTCTCTCCTTCTCCACCTTCTCCTTTTTCTTCTTCCTTCTTCGACTTCCGATTCTTCTCGCATTATCATATTCTTCTTCTTTTTCCTCTTCTCTTCTTATTCTTCGTTTTCTTCCCTTTCTCTTCGTCATAGTGCTTCTTCTTCTTCTCCTCCTCCAACCACTTCTCATTGCTCGTTCTTCCTTCTCTCTATATTCTTCTTCTTTTTTCTCAAATTCTGTGTCTCCCTCATCAATATAGTGTCCTTGAACCGTCTCTCTCATACTCGATTCAGTTTTCAATATAGACACTATTATTGATATTCCTTCCTATTTGACATGTTATTAGTGGCTTTTTCCTCATCTTCTCATTCTTCTTTCTTCATCATATTCTTTCTCTTCTTCTTCTTCTTCTTCTTCTACTACTTATCCACGTATCTACTTCTTCCATTTCACCATCATCGTATCATTCAACTTCTTTTCTTCTCCATCGCCATCATCTTCTTCTTTTTGTCCTCCTCCTCCTTCAACTTCTTCTCCTCTCCCTTCCTCTATTCCTTTTTCAACTTCTTCCTTATCATCATCATCTTCTTCTTCTTCTTCTCATCTTTTTCTTTCTCCTTCTCTTCCATTTTTGGTAGAGAGTTAGGGGAAGGATATTTTTATATTCTTTCCGAAGAGTGGACATTGATATGTCCAAGCTCCGCCAATTTATGTAGATGCATTACAATTAATTATCTATAGTTATTATATTACAAATTTTTCATTCATATTCAGTTCAATAATTATTTTTCTTAGTCTATATAATGTAAATTCATCTAGATGTTGCTGTATTGTAAGCTATTGTATAAAGTGTATAGCCAGTATTATTGTAATCTACATAATAAAGTACTAATCAATCAATCAATTTTTTCCCATTTTTATTTTTTCATGCTCTCTTGTTCCTCTCTCTCATTTTTTTCTCCTCTCGTTGCTCTTTTTTTCACAAATCTATAATAATATAATAGTAAGAAAGAACTGGTATACAGGTAGGCGACAGGAAATTCACAAATGACGCATCATCACATCTCAACTACTCAACTCATTTAACTTCACATTTTACATATAGATTCCCAATTTACCGAGGATGGACATTTATATTCTATTTCAGAAATGACGATGCCTATTGTACAGTGTTTATTTAATGGCAAATAAATATTCTTATTCTCATTGCATATAAAAATATCGTTTTCAACAATCGATAGTCGAAGTATCGATGTCATAAATCGATAGTAGAATTTTCGATTTCATAAATCGATAGTCGGAGTATCGATGTCATAAATCGATAGTAGAACTATCGATGTCATAAATCGATAGTAGAACTATCGATGTCATAAATCGATAGTAGAACTATCGATGTCATAAATCGATAGTAAAAAATATCGATATAGATTAGTCGATAATTCAGGTATCGAAGAATAAATTGTGTTGTTTGCTCTATCCAATAAATGAATAAATAAATGTTATATTTTTGGTGACAACACCTCTTTAGCTCTACAGTCAGCATTAGTAAGAATGGGAGATGAATAACTGTTATGTATGAGGAACGATCCAATTGAAGTGAACAGGGGCTGATGACGTCACGTAGCTATGACAACGGGTTGATTGTTGCTAGCGTGAATCTCCCCACACGGGCGTCAAACAAAGGAAAAGTAGAATTTTCCAATTTTCCGACCCTCAATGCGATACGATAGCAATCACACGCTATTTACAGATGCATTTTCAACGCAGTTTTCCATATTTGATATATACTTGCCTCGAGGATGAAGCCCTATAGTGAGGTCCACGTTATAATGGCAGTATTTGATTAACATTGGTGTTGATATCCTTGTCTATCATTCCACAAAGCAGATAGCTCTATCCTGTTTTGTATCAAATTATGGGTTGTGTATCAAGTTGAGATGATACTGTATCATATTGTGTTGATACTGTATCATATTGTGGTAGTTCTTGTTCTATAGTGAGGTCCACGTTATAATGGCAGTATTTGATTAACATTGGTGTTGATATCCTTGTCTATCATTCAAAAAGCAGATAGCTCTATCCTGTTTTGTATCAAATCATGGTGTTGTGTATCAAGTTGAGATGATACTGTATCATATTGTGTTGATACTGTTCATATTTTGTTAATTCTGTATCATATTGTCGAACACTAATTGCTATAGTGAGGTCCACGTTATAATGGCAGTATTTGATTAACAGTAGTGTTGCTATCCTTGTCTATCATTCCACAAAGCAGATAGCTCTATACTGTTTTGTATCGAATTATGGTGTAGTGTATCAAGTTGAGATGATACTGTATCATATTGTGTTAATTCTGTATCTTATTGTCGAACACTAATTGCTATAGTGAGGTCCACGTTATAATGGCAGTATTTGATTAACAGTAGTGTTGCTATCCTTGTCTATCATTCCTCAAAGCAGATAGCTCTATCCTGTTTCGTATCAGATCATGGTGTTGTGTATCAAGTTGAGTTGATACTGTATCATATTGTCGAACACTAATTGCTATAGTGAGGTCCACGTTATAATGGCAGTAATTGATTAACATGGTGTTGCTATCCTTGTCTATCATTCTACAAAGCAGATAGAGGTATCCTGTTTTGTATCAAATTATGGTGTTGTGTATCAAGTTGAGATGATACTGTATCATGTTGTGGTTGTTCTTGATCTAAAGTGAGGTCCACGTTATAATGGCAGTATTCGATTAACATCGGTGTTGCTATCCTTGTCTATCATACGACAAAGCAGATGCTCTATCCTGTTTTGTATCATATTATGCTATTGTGTAACAAGTTGAGATGATACTGTATCATATTGTGTTGATAATGTATCATGTGGTTGTTCTTGTTATAGTGAGGTCCACGTTATAATGGCAGTATTCGATTAACATTGGTGTTGCTATCCTTGTCTTTCATTCCACAAAGCAGATAGCTCTATCCTGTTTTGTATCGAATTATGGTGTTGTGTATCTTGTTGAGATGATACTGTATCATATTGTCGGTATCTTGAACACTAATTATTGCTATAGTGAAGTCCACGTTATAATGGCAGTATTTGATTAACATAGGTGTTGCTATCCTTGTCTATCATTCCACAAAGCAGATAGCTCCATCCTGTTTTGTATCGAATTATGGCGTAGTGTATCAAGTTGAGATGATACTGTATCATATTGTGGTTGTTCTTGATCTATAGTGAGGTCCACGTTATAATGGCAGTATTCGATTAACATTGGTGTTGCTATCCTTGTCTATCATTACACAACAGATAGCGCTACCTCCACAACGATCCCAAGTCGTTCTTCATCTATGTAGAAGTATAATTCATTAACAGAATATCCATCTTGATCATGAAATTTTTATTCTTGGATAATCGAAAAATATATTACTGGCTATCGAAATACAATTGATTATTGTAAACAAGTATTAAGAGTTAATATTACATCAGATATATCAGTATCAGCTTTCAGGAAGGCTGTGGCACGGCAGAGAATCGGCAACGTTGTTCTACTATCTTTCTCCACTGCCACTATAACGTGGACCTCACTATAGAACAAGAACAACCACAACATGATACAGTATCAACACAATATGATACAGTATCATTTCAACTTGATACACAGCACCATAATTCGATACAAAACAGGATATAGCTATCTGCTTTTTGGAATGATAGACAAGGATAGCAACACCAATGTTAATCAAATACTGTCATTATAACGTGGACCTCACTATAGCAATTAGTGTTCGACAATATGATACAGTATCATCTCAACTTGATACTCACCACCATAATTTGATACAAAACAGGATAGAGCTATCTGCTTTGTGGAATGAAAGACAAGGATAGCAACACCAATGTTAATCGAATACTGCCATTATAACGTGGACCTCACTTTAGCTGTGGTTTGGGGTGGCATTGATTAGATCGTATCTGATTTGACCTTGGCAGAGGTCAATCGCCTGATAAGGGTTGATAACACCCTTCAAGGTTAAACCAAGGTTGTTCAACCCTCACAGCCGAGGGTAATTGGCATATTATTCTACTCCACTTCTTCTTCTACCCTCTCTTCTTCTTCTTCTTCTTCATCATTCTCTTCTTCCATTCTGTTTTATCACCCCTAACGGGAAATTTCCGATCGATTTCACTCACGCGTTTATACAAAATTCTATCTCTCACGCACACACACTCATTCTCTTACTCTCACTCTCTCTCTCCCCCTCACACTGTCTCTTTTTTGTAATTTTCTCTCTTGCTTTACCGGTCTACTCTCTTTCTTTCTGTCACATGTTTTGTGATAGTAGTTTGTTTTATTTTCTGTTCAAATAGAGTACAGTGTTCGCGCGATCTGTCTCTCTCTCTATCCCCACTCACTCTTTCTCTCTTTATCTCTCTTCCTCTCTATCTTTTCTCATTTTCCACTCAAATCAATTCTAATATTTAAATAATATTTTTTTCCTCCACCTACTGTCAAAAAGTACTTATTTTACTCTCTGAAACATGATACTAAAGTGTCACTTTTTCGCTCTTGGTACTAAAAACAGAAAACTCCCTAGGGAGTAAAAGTGACTCCATTTAAATAACATGGGAAGCATCTCTATTTTAAAACGTACATTTGGAATAGGTCAGAAGGTCTAAGCTCAGATGAGGAAGCATAGAGAGTAGTCATTAACCAACTAAATTCAATACTTCAACCAGACATTTGATCGATATATAAAATTTTATGTTTGTTGCTGAAATTACTATTACAAACTTCATACTTTATAAACTTCAAAAATTTATATATTTTTCTTTTAATCCAATTTATTCAAATATCAGCCAACGAATATTACTTATTAACTAATAAAATTTGAAACGGGAACTTCATCATAGCTGTAGTTTTGGCTGTCATTGTTGTTACAACTTTAGCCGACAGATAGTGCTGTCGGAGAGAACTGTGATTACAAGCCAGCTGTTTCTGTTTACTTTTAGATTATGTTATAACACATTGTTGGTCACATACGTTTTTAAAAATTATTTTATATGCAGTTTTATAAAAATGTAGGTGAAGGAAAATGTTGTGTAATCCGAGTGAAAAATGTTTTTTTCTCCCTCAGGAAATTGTTGCCCTCGGCTTCGCCTCGGGCTTCAAACTTTTCCCTCAGGGAGAAAAAACAGTACTTTTCACTCTAGATATACAAAGAACTATAGTAGCCGATACATGTCGTGCTAAAATAATTTAAAAGTGTACTCAAATTTTTAATTATATTTATATTAAAAGTAGCTCTAAAGAAAAAACACAATACATCACAATATTTTTATTATCATTAATAGCATTTAATTTTATTCTCATTATTATTATTTTAAAAAAAATCGTTGAATAATTTTATCAATACTGTCATTCAATGTACATTAGTGTATAACTAATTCAGTGAATATTGTTACATACATAAATAAAGAAATCTAATCTTATCCCTCTCTCGAGCGCTCTTCTTTCACTCGTGGAGTTCTCGTTGCGCATGCGCCGTACCTGAATGTGACCTGCCTCAATTCGAACTGCAGTGAAGTGGTAGTAAAGTAAAATACCTGCGTCATCGTTCTTCGTTTTCTTCTTCTTCTTCTACCTCTTCTTCTCCTTCTTCTTCTTCGTCTTCTTCTTCTTCTTCTCTACCTCTTCTTTGACTCCCTTTTTCTTCTTCTCCTTTTTTCACCCCCTTCTTTACTCTTTACCCCTCTACCCTTCACCCTTTCTTTGTTCTTCTCCTTCATCGTCTTTCCCTTCTTCTTCTCCTTCATTATTTTCCACTCATTCTTCTTTTTTTCTTCTTCTCCATCTCCTTCTTTTTCTTCTTGTTTTTCTCTCTCATTTTCTCTATATCTTTGTCTCCTTCTTGGGATTTCTCTTATCATCTTCTAATTTTTCTAGTCACTTTTTACTACCACGATTTCCTACTGGCTTTTAACCCTTCCAATACCTTACCATCACAGTGATCTCTTCTAACACCTTAGCATATTTTTCACCAATCTCCTATCATGATGATGAAAAACCAAAAAAATAAGTGGTATAGAAAACAGGAGAAATCTCTCTCTCTATATAAAAGCGAAATGGCACTCACTCACTGACTGACTCACTCACTCACTCGCAGAACTAAAAATCTACCAGGGTTCAGTTGGCCCTTTAGAGGTGCACTAAGAACGGATTTGGAAAAATTTCCAAAGATACGCCAAAATCTGCGTTATCCAGCGTTTTTTGCGCTTTCTCAGGTTTATCGAGAACAAATGAACAAAAAGAGTTCAAATTTACTACAGAGGCTCAGCTGGAATGTTATAATGTTCTGTTGGAAGGAATTTGAAATAACGCCAAAGATACGCCCAAAATTAGCGTTTTCTCAGTTCTTCATCAAGTATAGACAGAAAATATTCAAATTAGGTACAGAGGTTTCCCAAGGTCTAAAATTTTGGTGATGACGTGACTTTAATATTTCATTAAAGATACGCCCAAAATCAGCGTTTTCTCACAGCTTTTCTGCGTTTTCTCACCTTATTCAATAATTGATGGAAATATATTTGAAAAATTCAGTACACAGTTTAGCTGAGGTGGAAAAATTTTGTTCGCCAGAAATACGCCGATATAGTAACAGGTGATTTTACCAGCGATTTTCTACGTTTTCTCAAATTGACATGAAACGTTCAAATTCGGTACAGAGTTTACAAATTGTATCCTTCAATATTTCGCCTATTATAATGACTTTCTGATGGAATGAAGCATGCTCAAATGAAAAGTGCAGCCGTGCGAAGCGACCCGCTGATCTCATTTTCGGACGATCCAGTCGGGGTCCAGGGGGCGGAGCCCCCTGGCTAGACGGTATGGCGAGCGAAGCGAGCCTGACGGCTAGTAATATGATAATGGAAAGAACTGGCTATATATGTACAGGATAGGAAATTCACTTATGACGCATATCACGTCTCAACTACTCAACTCATTAACGTTACATTACGCATATGATTCTCAATTTACTGAGGATGGTTATAGGCCTATTTTCAATTCTTCAAGATTTCATTACGTCTAGTTTTAAAATAGACTCTTGCGGACCACGGTTACCGCTAGTTATTAATAAAATTATCTAATGACTTTTTTGCACAAAATTATAAAAAAGTACAGTTTCGATCACTGTTCTAGTTTTTTAATTTGCATTTAGGTA